>NW_015173148.1:489785-491876 GCF_001447785.1 Gekko japonicus | reverse complement strand
CCTCTTTTTTTCTTGCCTTTTTCTTTTTCTTTTTTTTTCTTTTCTGTTTTTTTCCTTTTAACCTTCCCTTGTTTAGGTGGTTATAATATTTGGAGGAGGAGGTTAGGTTAGGAGAAGGAGAAACCTTATGAGGGCTGCAGTCACACGGAACATTAGCCGCGCTAGAGAGACGGAAGATAGGCGGATTTTCTAGGCGCGATCTCACCGCCACATCTGGGAAGCGTAGAGCTCCCGTGGCTCACTCGAGGCTTCCCGCCGAAGATGCGGGGTAAAAAACTAGTACCTCCGAGGTACTAGTTTCTGGTAACCGTGGGGCAAAGACGGGCGCCCAACGGCGCATGCGCACAAAGAGGCCCCCTCCCACTGCAGCCAGGCTTGCCGCCTCTGGAGGGTCGCTATGGTCACTGTCAGGCGGTTAAAGCAGCTGTGACTAGGGGGCCCACCTCCCCCTCCATTGGCTATGCCTCGGAGCTCTGTTGGGGTCCGGAAGTGTCTGTCGCCCTCTCCGGTAAGCCCACCACCCGCCTTCAGATGTGCAGATACGATTGCTCAGTCATGCGTATGCACAAACTTCAGTTTTTAAAAAAAACTATCCCATTTGCCACGGAAGCAGCACCTAGCGATTGCTGGTGTGATCGCGCCACGCCGCTTCTTTGCCACGCTGCAGAATGGTTGTGTGATCGGCACCTCCCCCCTAAACACGGGACCTCGACGGGGCGTCTGATCATGCAACCGTGCGTTATTTTGCTCCAGGGCAAACAGCCACGCTTCCCCCCCGCATTTTCCTGCCCGTGTGACCGGGGCCATTATTAGCTTAGGTAGTAAGATTTTCATTTAAAAAATTTGTATTTATTTATGTATTTGTATTAACTGTATGGATAATGAGCAAAGGCCTGAACAAGAGATAAAAGCTAGTTGTAGTATTATAGTAGCTTACCTGCTAGAGACAATCTCAGTAAGAATAACAGTTAAAACAAAATTTCGTATTTTTAATTTCGCTTCTGTTTCCCTATCATAAATAAATTAAATGAAATTAAGATCTATTGTTAATTAACTTTCTAGTATTAGAAGTAGTAATTTGGTCCAGATTGTTTAAAGGCCTATATTTCTTTTATCTTCTCATGTGAATTAATTTGGCTGTGGCAACTATGTTTGAGGTTAGAGTGGCAAGTAGTAAGGATAAGAACATAAGAACATAAGAGACGCCAATGTTGGATCAGGCCAAAGGCCCATCCAGTCCAACACTCTGTGTCACACAGTGGCCAGAAATACCAGTGCCATCAGGAGGTCCAGCAGTGGGGCCAGGACATTAGAAGCCCTCCCACTGTTGACCCCCCCAAGCACCAAGAAGACAGAGCATCACTTGCCCCAGAGCCCCTAGCTATACCTTGTGGCTAATAGCCACTGATGGACCTCTGCTCCATATGCTTATCTAATTCCCTTTTGAAGCCATCCATGCTTGTAGCACCCACCACTTCCTGTGGCAGTGAATTCCAAGTGTTAATCACTCTTTGGGTGAAGAAGGACGTCCTTGCTATACCTTGTGGCTAATAGCCACTGATGGACCTCTGCTCCATATGCTTATCTAATTCCCTTTTGAAGCCGTCCATGCTTGTAGCACCCACCACTTCCTGTGGCAGTGAATTCCATGTGTTAATCACTCTTTGGGTGAAGAAGTACTTCCTTTTATCCGTTCTAACCCGACCGCTCTGCAGTTTCATGGAGTGCCCACGAGTTCTTGTATTGTGAGAAAGGGAGAAAAGTACCTCTTTCTTTACCTGCTCTTTCCCATGCATAATCTTATAAACCTCGATCATGTCACCCCTCAGTCGTCTTTTCTCCAAGCTAAAGAGCCCTAAGCGCTTTAACCTTTCCTCATAGGGAAAGTGTTCCAACCCTTTTATCATTCGAGTTGCCCTTTTCTGCACTTTTTCCAAGCTATAATATCCTTTTTAAGGCGTGGTGCCCAGAACTGCACACAGTATTCCAAATGAGGTCTCACCATTGATTTATATAGGGGCATTATTATATTGGCTGATCTGTTTTCAATACCCTTCCTAATAATCCCCAGCATAGCATTGGCCTTCTTTA
>NW_015173148.1:459326-488800 GCF_001447785.1 Gekko japonicus | reverse complement strand
TTTTTACTTTTTACAGCCTCCATTACTCTGTTTGTTAACCATGCAGGCTTTTTCCTATACCTTTTTGTGCCTTTCCTAACCTGCGGAATATATATTTTTTGAGCTTCTAGGATTGTAGTTTTAAATAGATCCCAAGCTTCCCCAATTGTTTTGACCCTTTCTACTTTTCCTTTCAGTTTCCTCCCCACGTGTCCCCTCATATCAGAGAAATTACCCCTTTTAAAGTTAAAAATGGTTGTGTGAGTCTTTTTGGCCAATTCTCTATTTGTACAAATGATGAACTCAACAACATTATGATCACTGTTTTGATTAGAGTGGCAAGTAGTAAGGATGGTATTGTAAATGGATAAGCAATATTTAGTAGAGGGTTGTTGTTTGAATACTCCAGTTGAATACATAAAGAAAAATCTTTTCCTAAAATTAAAAAGAACATTAATCTTCGACATATGAGTAACTTAAATCAAAAACTGGCTTGTGAGTTTTCAATTAGCTATATTGTTCAAAGGATAGGAAGACTGTTTAGTGATAGTAAAAGATATGTAGAAGGGGTAAATTTTTGTAGATTAATCCGAGAGTTACGCAATGTGAAATTTTAGTTGGTTAGTAGTAGATTAGGGGGGAATTATAGGGTATTTACTTATAACCAAAATGTCTATGCACTGTGATGTGTTGAGAAGAAAATTAATTGTAATATTTGTTTATGTTTATTTCTGTTATTTGTGTGTGTGTAATGTATGTTTAATATGCATAAAACCCAATAAATATAATTAAAAATTAAAAGATATGATAGTGAGGACAGCACCTTCTTTCTTGTGTTAAGTGCAGGGGTCATTTCCTGCAGGAGCGCACAGGAGCAGAGCTCCAGCAGTAAAGAGCCCAGGGGGCAGGCACATGCAACAAGCCCTGCCCCCTGCTCCCAGCAGCCCTCAGTTGGAGCAAGAAGCAGCCAGGTAAATTACAGAGCCCCCCTGGCCCACCTTCCCTGGCCCACACCAAGGCCCAGGGCCCAGGGAAGGCCTCTAGAGCACCCCACCCCCCTTCCCCTGCCCACGCCAAGGTGTGAGCCCGGGGAAGGCCTCCGGAGCCCCCTGCCACCTTTCCCAGCTTGCCCCCCTCAGCAGACAGCCTGGGAAAGGTTTACAGAGCCCCCCACCCGCCTTTCCCAGCCCACCGACCTCAGCAGATGGCCTGGGAAAGGCCTACAGAGCCCCACCTCCGCCTTTCTCCCTTCTCTGCGAGGACAGATCTGCACATTCCCCCCCCCCAATAGCTAGCAATCCAAAACAGTCCAGTGGAGCCTGAGTGGTGGGGGTTTCCTTCTGACACAGTCCCAGTGATGTCAGGGGGTGTGGCATATGCAAATCAGTCATGCTAATAAGCTATGGTAATGAGTTCCTGCACCTCTTTTTCTACAAAATGACCCCTGCTTAAGTGTCATTCCTTGTCTGTCTCCAGTTTGCTACTCTTACAGCAATTTCCTCTTTCTTCTCAGAAGTGCCACACTCAGTCTCTGGCTGTGGTCACACGAGCAGTTTGGCCCAACATAGCCACCCCTCCCCTCCCCTCCCCTCCAGATCCAATGGGCACAGTCACACAGCTACATCTGTCCAGTGTTTCCCAGGCATTCTCACCCCATCCTATGATGACTTGGATCCAGCTTAAAAAGGCATCATTTCACAAGTGGTGTTTTGGGTTCCCTGAACATTAATTGCACATGGCCGGATGTCTGAACAAAGGGAAGTGCGCGCAGAACAGATTGGCAGTCTGAACCTGCAGAGCTGTTCTCACCGCTAGGGTGAGTTTTTTGGAATTGTTGTCTACATCTACTCTTCAGTCAGGTTGTGCACCATTGCTGTGATAGTTACTCTGCTAACAAGTCTTAGGGTTGCCGAACTGCAAGTGGGACCTGGAGATCTCCCAGAGTTACAACTGATCTCCAGACTGCAGAGATCAGTTTTCCTGGAGAAAATGGCAGCATTGGAGGGTGGACTGTATGGTGTTATATGCCACTGAGGTTCCTCCCCTCCCCAAACTCCACCTTCCCTAGGCTTCACATCTAACTCTCCAGGTACTTCCCAACCTGGAGTTGGCAACTCTACCATTGTTGTGTCCTGGGAACCACCACTAGGCAGTGGCCAGGCGTGCAGAGCTTGATTCCTAAAGAAAATAGAGGCTAGGCTCCTAAGGTCCAATAGGGGAACCAATAGAAACCTTGGCGGGAGATTCAAACCCCCCAATGGGATCCAGGGCTGCCTACTATGTGGAGACAGAGTCGTGGTCCCAAGAGCCTTACAGTCTGGGGTGCTGCACGCCCTACATGAAGCTCACCTGGGAGTAGTGCGGATGAAGGCACTCACCCAGTGTCATGTGTGGTGGCTGGGAATAGACGTGGAGATTGAGGGGTGGGTCCGGGGATGCCAGGCCTGCCAGGAAGTCAGGGCTAATCCACCCCGTGCCCCCACCCTGTCCTGGGAGTCCACCTGGAAACCCTGGTCCCACCTACACATAGACTTTGCGGGGCCTTTCCAAGGGCTTTTGTTCCTGGTCACGGTAGGCTCATACTCCAAGTGGTTGGAGATAAGTCCCGTGGCCACCACTTCTTCAAAGGCGGTGATACACGCCCTCCACCGCATCTTCGCCACACATGGCCTGCCCAACTCCCTAGTCTCTGACAATGGAGCAGTTTTTACTTCGGCTGAATTCCAGACATTCCTGCAGGGCTACCTGATACGGCACATCAGGTCGGCAACTAGAAAGGCAAACAGTACACAATAACCAATATTTGATTCCTGTGTTCTGTACCAAAATGCTAACAGCCATAATAAATCTGGCTTTCCTATCTAGAGGATCATGAGGCTACATTTTAGCAGCTATGAGACTTTGGCAGATCCACAAGGAACTTTCCTGCTCTCTCCAAATTGTCCTGACGACCTGACCATTCACATCTGATTCTGCCAGAGTCTGCCTAGCTGTTCATGACAACTGTGGTAGTCAATTAGTGACTGGCTAGGGCTAAACAGGCATTTTGCTTTGAAATATACCCTTGTAAAAGCCAAAAGAGCTGCTGACAATATAAGGTATATAAGCATGGGCATGGCCCTCTGGCCCTTCTAGCCAAGAGGGGAAATTTGGGGACCATTTCTGCTAGCTGCGTAAGATCCAACCTGAATTGCTGTTTTACCTTCCTTTTGTAACTATGACCATGGACAGGGGACTTATTACCTTGGCTATTCTCCCATGCAGGGCTTTTTTGGTAGAGGACTATAGTGGACGTGGCCAACTCTGAAGCCAGCCGGAACTCCGTTCCTGTGCGTTCTTGCCCAAAAATAGCCCTGCTCCCATGACTTGTCACCCTTTAAAAAAACCTTACTTATTTAGATTACATGTTTGTAAACTGCTTTCGGTTTTGATTAGGGGAGGGGAAAGGAAGTGAAAATGCCAAAATCAATAATTTTTCCTTTAGGTATAAAACAAATTACCCACCTATGAAATTCCTATTGTGGCTCTTTCCAAAGCACGAAGCCTTCCTTTCAAATTACTTGCAAGCAGAGTTCTATGAACGATATGGGTTTCACATGAAAGCAAGAGTTTTTGGACTTCCACTTAAGAAGCAACTCTGAGTTACAATGTTTGATATCCCCCCAACCTTAGAAAACATTACTAACAACAAAGCTAGTGGAGGTGATGGTATTCCAGCTGAGCTGTTCAAAGTCTTAAAAGATGATGCTGTTAAAGTGCTGCACTCAATTTGCCAGCAAATTTGGAAAACGCAACAGTGGCCACAGGATTGGAAAAGGTCAGTATACATTCCAATCCCAAAGAAGGGCAATGCCAAGGAATGTTCAAACTATCGCACAATTGCACTCATATCACACGCTAGCAAGGTCATGCTCAAGATCCTACAAGCTAGGCTTCAACAGTACATGGATAGAGAACTGCCAGAAGTACAAGCTGTCTTTCCCTGGTACGTAACATGATCAAGTTCTAATACAAGAACAAACCAGTGGCAACAATTGGTGACAAATGGACCGTGTTACATCTTCTGTGTCCATTACTATGGAAAAATCAGCGAAGCATGGTTGGGCAATCAGGAAATGGCAATAAGAAAGGGTACAAGGGATTCATGTGCTAAGAAACCAGTATGGATCAGTTTGCTAACTAGACCAGTCAGTCAGAATTGACAGAAAGAGAGATGTATGGATTGTATGCCAATAAAAGGTATTTGACTTGAAGAGATGTATGGACTACAAATATTGAATCTTAATTTCATGAGTTTTCCACAACTCATGTTAGTTCTAATTCATTTTATGGCAAAAATGACGGGGTGAACAAATATTCTTAACTTACATTTATTCTTTCAGTCCTGTTTAAATGGTAGTGTTTTTCAGTTTCCTAGTGGCCTTCCCAGCTAATTTTTTTTAAGCCATCAGATACTGGCTGCAAGAGGGGCATGTGTGTCCGTTTTGTGTGTGCCCTCAGATCAAGAGGGGCATGTGTGTCCGTTTTGTGTGTGCCCTCTGATTCCTTGGTATGAATCAGACAGAGTTATGTCATAGAGCCCATTTGCAGGCCTATGAGGTGGCAGTGATGGCAGCAAATCAGACTTTCTTATTTCTGCCACCATTGCACCAGTAGAATCTCATCCAGCTTAACTGCTTAAAGAGGCTCATGACCTGCTAACACCTAAGTCCAACCCTGCTGGCAACGAGAATCCTTGCAACAACCTTGTGAGGTAGGTTAGGCTGAGAATGTGTAACTGGCCCAAGGTCACTCAGTGAGCTTCCACAGCAGAGTGGGTATTTGAACCAGGATCTCCCAGATCCTAGTCTGAAACTCTAATCACAATATGACACTGGCTTTAGTATCATGCCTAATGCTGAACAGTAGCAAGTAGCCAGTCCTTGATGAGTCATGCAAGTGGGGCTGTAGCCATGTGGCCCAGTGGTTGCTACCAGGCCAAAGCTACCCTGGAAAGGGCCCTAACCCTCCCCCCTGCCTTTTACTGAGAGAAATGGGCTCAAAGGCTGGCAATACAGTTGGGTTTGCCTAGAAACGGTCACAATGACCACTGATAATATATTAATCTCTTAAAGCTACAGGCACTATTTATATTACTTGGGATAATTTAAAAAAATGTTTTTGTTTGTTTAGATTTTAGATTTTTCTGCAAATCAGGGGCTTTTTTTGGGTTTGTAGAAAGCTCTGTCTTATCTATACATGGCACCAATGTCCAGGTTTAAGTATCCACAAGTGGAGCCACATTGAGAATTAGATATATTGTTATCTCCAATTCCTCTTTAGGGGAGTACATGATAGGAAATGAATGTTAACCAAGGTTACTCTGGAGAAGACACTAAAGCACAAAGAGTAGTGGAGTTCCAGCCTACTATGCATTTTCTAAACTGACTGTGTGAGCTTGACATAAATGGAATGAGTAAGTGATAAGACTCCTACTGATAGAAATGTGAAGCAGACCTCAATTATGGTAAGCTTCTGATGAATAATGTGGGAAGAATCCCCTTAACCCACTATTGGTAAACTCAGAAATTATCTGTCTTCATTTTGATAAGTTGATTTCTACCCATTATGACCACACATGGCCTTCACATTTCTCCACAGAGCTCTTTACTTTGACTCTGTAAAGGGGCAGTAGTTCAGAGAAGAAAGAATAATATGAATATGTAAAGTGTGTTAAATCACTAGGCATTGTTTAAACAGGCTTAGAATCTAAAGGTTAAAGACCAGGCATATTAGGAAGGGGAGTGGGTGAAATGGAAGGTGGGTCAATCGGGAAAAGCCAAGCATGAATAGAGCTGCATCATAAGGAGGCACTTGAGTGGAACAACAGAGGAAGAGGGCTTGGTTCTATCTTTAGTCCGTGAACTCTGAGTGGCTGGATTCCAGCCCCCCAAGGACTGTCCCCCGGAGTTGCTTTTGCCCCTTCCATTCACATCCCGGTTCCCAGCAGTCTCTTACTTTGTCCTATTCTCCCTTCAAGGAGAGAACTTACTGTTTGTTCATTAGTAGGAGAGCACCTAAATCCTCTGTCAAAGCGAAGCATCTTTCTCTCCTTGTTTGCATTTTTATTGGTCTCATTCTTCCCCTTTCTTGAACTCCCAAGCACCCCCCCCACTCCCCTACCTTCCAATCCAAGTGGGCGGATAAGAAAGGGTTAAGTCCACAGCTGCCAGCCCATGCAGTATGGAGTTATGTTCAAACTGTTCCCACTGCTGCATGAAGTCAGCTGTCATTAGAGAACAAAGGCAGCCCAGGAGCAGCTCAAGTTGTGGCTCACTGGGAAGGCACTGCGACTGCTCCCTGATTAGGATTTCTAAATCAGCCTCATAGAGGCCCGAGAGAATAAAAGCTGCAGAACAATAAGCTGGCTGCGTTAATACAGTCAGCCACCCCCCTCACTTCCCCAGCTCCTCCCCCCACCGTGGCTAACTCAACAGCACTTTCCCCCAAGGCTCAAGCCAGACCTGGCATTGCATGACTACTGGGGTGTCCAGCTCTGGCTTGGGAGATGGCTGAAGGTTTGGGGGTCAGCAACATCTGATGGGATATATAGCAAGGGAGTAGAACTTGGGACAGTCATGAAGGGTGGTGCCAAGTTTGCACCTCTGTAACACCCCAGATCTAAAACAGGGTTTCATGCCCTATTAATTTGGATGGATCTTCTGAACAATTTGGCTTAGGACTACTGCCTCTCAGGGATTCAATGTGATAGCTATAAACTCCTGTGTATTAGGGTAATAATTAGAACCACCTGTCCAGGCTGCTGGCAGGAAATGGGATTGTCAGTCACTCTGCCCTTGCCTGAAGAATGGCAACAGGCAGTGGAGCCCACGCACCTGCTCCTCAGTGTTTTCTCCCTTCTGCTCCCTGGCCATCTTTTCCCAAGGTTTAATAGACAGAGGCAACTGTATAATGTTTCATGCTTAAAACCTTTCAGGGTGGATTTCATCAATGCACTGATAATGACCCATGTGTGCTATCATTCACTCAAAATCAGTGACTTTTTCCTATTAATAGCTTCTAGCCTGCCCATATTAAAACAAAATTATTATGGAGAGTCATGACAGAGTTTGGAAAAAATAAAGTGATAGCTGAACGTTTGTATGTGAAAGTTACAATATTATCAAGCATGGAACTCCACCATTAGATTCTTTGCTGTGTGAATGTTAACACTGATAGTCTCTCTGACACAGTCTGCAAAAGACACTGGGTTGGATCCAAAGGTTCCATTCCATTAACAGTGGGACTTCCAATGAAACTTCCTCCGACAGAAGAGATGTATTCTACTGGAGGCAGTCTCCATGACTTAGAGGAAGAGTCTACTGCTGGAGGGTTTTTGGACCTTGTTCTTAAATGAAGCTCTGGGACTCAGTCTTGCTAGAGGTGCTTGCTAGAGAGGGATGTCCCAAAGATGTAATTTAATGTGAACTGTGATTACACAGTGGTGAGATAAGGCATGGTGAACATAGCAAGAGGCACTCTGTGCTCACATTCCAGTTTTGGCACTGAAAAACAGGTTCAAGTCCTAGGTTAAAGTTAGTCCTAATTACTGCTGAATATAAGCTCCTACAGAGCTTCATTAAAGCATGCTCTCCCACAAGATGCATTGTACTAGGCTTGTCTGATGCTCCACCCTCTTCTGGTCTTGGGATTTCTTTCTGCTACTACCTGTATCAATATGGTATCTGCTGCTACCTGGCACCCACCCACACCACCTGGTAATGTCAGAAGTTAAAATCCATGTGGGAGAAGCCCACACTGTTGCTTGTTCCAAGAGCTATTGCACTTCCCAGGGGAGATGACACAGCTGTGGGAATGAGGCTATGCAGTGAATGTGAACTTCTCTCACATAGCTTTCTAGATTTGTTATGAGGACTGGAAGTGACATAAATGGAACGTTGTCAGGCCAGGCCATGTGTGTCATAAAAGATAAACCCAGGTATCAAAGATGTAAACTTTATAAAGGACACAGACAAACACAAATAACGATATTATTTTTACTTAAAATACAAACATGCTTAAAACAAAACACTTTTGGCAGTATCTTCTTTATTTATCTGATGCCCCCATGCTGCCTGGAGTGGGGAGCAAGCCCTTTCCCCAGCCTGCTCTCATGGTCAATGCTGGTCCCTGCCACATGGCAGAAAAAAACACGGGCAAAGTGCGGCTATTCAGAGCCGCACCAAAAGAAACACGCGGCGGTGGGATCACATAGATCCCCTGAGCCGCCGCGCCGTTGCTCCCCGGCATGACCAAATGCCGGGGAGGAAGCCACCGACCGGAGACCGAGACAGCCAGCTGCGCATGTGTGCGCATGCGCAGTTTGGCCAGAAGCCTCAGATGCGCCAACAGAAGGACATGTTGGCGATCCCACGGCCATGCTTGATGCGGCCTTTCTGGTAGGTCCACCTCTGTAGGTGGTTTATTTTAACTATGGATCTTCGGCCTGAAGGGCCAGATCGGGGACAGGTGCGCAACGCTTCCCAGATGTTGCAGTGGGATCACGCCCGTTTGCCGTGGCCCCAATCCGGCCCTCTTCCCTTCCCGTCTGACCGGGGCCGCTCTGAGCTGAGGATCCAGGGGAAAACATGAAATGGCTGGGCACCGAGAGCTTTGCAAGCCAACAGAACCTCTCTGAAACAAACACTGGCCTTCCCTTCCAGCCAGGACTCTGGCAGCCGGTGCACTGATGAAGACCCGAAGTGGTGGGTGGTGTGGTGTTTGGAACTGGCTGGAAAGCACAGGCACCAGCGTGCTCAGCACCTCCAGCCACACGCAGCCAGCAGCAAGGGGCAAAAAGAGGAACTTCTGAGAGAACATGGAAGAGGGGCCACTAGGTGGCCAGGCAGCCTCTGACTGATGCCGCACAAAGGGGGAGGAGGCGTGCACCTGAATCTCCCTCCGAAAAGGCTCCCATGAAGCTGATTAATAATATAACACATGAAGGAGGCAGCAGTGCTGAGATTAAAAGGTGCATGCCTGGCTGGGCGGGAAAGAGGCTTCTCTCCCTCTCGCTCACTACTTTGCCCACCCACCGGAAAGCGCCATGTGGCTCTGCACCTGCTTGCTCCCCCCCCCAAAAAAAATCAGGTTTCTGGAGTAGCTGGTTTTTATATTGCCTGCTTGTTCTTAACAGTGAAGGCATGTTTGATTTTTAATTCTGCCCTTTACTGATTAATAACACAACACACGAGAGAGGTAGCTCATGGGCTAGATTAGAGCCCTGGGCAGGACAGTTCTGGACCAAGGGCCATATGTTTGACACTTCGTTCTAGACCCTTAAACCTGCTGTTGATAGCTTTCAGATTCAGCTTCCAAGCCTGAAGCTGCATGTTTTCCTAGAACACAGGTGTATATGCACACACACATACAAACGTACTCCTTTTTCATCTCCTAGCATTCATTGCTGCAATTCAAGCAGTGTACTTACCCCACATAGTTTCACTCAAACTGTTGCTTTCAACTCACCCACTACATCAGGATTTGAGTCTTCTCATCCCATAGTCTTCCCAATACCCTTCAGTTACACCTTGGTGTTCCTTTCGAAGTCCAGCGCTAGTTGAAATCCACACTTCCCAGCTATTAATGTCTACTTCTGGTCAAAGTGTATGAGAGAAGAAGAGAAGAGATTGGATTTATACCCCGCTCTTCACTACCCAAAGGTGTCTCAGAGCGGCTTACAAACTCCTTTCCCTTCCCCTCCCCTCCCCACAACAGACACCCTGTGAGGTAGGTGGGGCTCAGAGAGCTCTTGACAGAAACTGCTCTTTTTCAAGAACGGCTTCTTATCAGAACTACCGCTTGCCCAAGGTCATCGAGCCAGGTGCAAGTGGAGGAGTGGGGAATCAAACCCGGTTTTCCCAGATTAGAGTCCGCGCACTTAACCACTACACCAAACTGGCTCATGACATGCAAAAGCATTTAAAAATGTAGTTCCAATGTCAATTGATCATGAGGGGGAAAGCTGTGTATTCTTCTAGTATTGACCTTCTTCCAAGCAATAAGTCAAGAGAAGTATATGTGTTTTTCTGAAATAACATCTAAATCTTTAAAATATTGGCTTTTCAAAATCTGCATTAAATTGTCTAAACAATATTTGGATGTTTGCACTCTCTCATAGTGCCAGCATGATGGCTGAAAGGAATCCTAGTACACAGGGCAATCCAGCAAATGTTTAGGTCAGAAGAGGTAAACTGTGTCAAGCATGTGAACTAAACAGCATTTTTTGCTTAATCAAAGAATAAGGCAGCAATGTTTGGAGTGTTGTTCCTACATCCATTCGTATGGGTACCCAGCCTCATAGTCAAAAAGCATCAGCAATACCAAAATTTAGGAAACAAACATTTATTTCATTGTGCTCATTACCATTCATGATGTAAATTTTTGAGCTGCACAGAATTCTTCATCGGGCCAATGAAGACTTGATAAGAGTCCTGTGAAACCTGAAAGTTTCTATATGCCAATGTCAACCCCGGCTAGTGAAACAAAGGGCAACACTTCCTATGGACCAATGTTGAAACCACTGTGTACTGATCAGAATTTCAAGCAGTACTCTTGTAAAATGCCTGATCAAAAGCAGGGATGAGGAAAATAATTACTATCGACCCAGCTTATTTCTATCCTGGTGCTTAAATTGATTCACAAAGAGCCTGACAACCCTAGAAAAAAACAGCTCAGCTCTCATTGTTCCAGGCCTCCACCTCTCTTTGGGTACAACTACTGAGATGGGGGTGAGGGAGGATGCTTGTTCAGGAAAACGGCTTGAGGCATTGTCCCTTTATCCTTAACTGCCAAGCACAATTATGTGAACAGAAAGAAGAGACCATGAGAAATTCCTTCAGACAAACACAAAGCGGCCCACTACCAGTTACGATGAGTAAATATCTTGGCAAAAATCAATATGGGGAAAAAAATACACAGAGACAGACATCAACTCCCCCCCCCCCACAGACACAGACACACAGACACAGACACACACACACACACTAATCCTGGGAGATTTGGCCATCATATGACATGGCCAATCAATCAGAAGAAGAGGATTTAAGGCACGCCTCTTCTTTCATGCCACTAAAGGATTTTCACCCCTCCAGAGCACAATGCAAAGAGGGGAGAGGGAAAGAAGGCAAGGGGGGAGCCAATCAGCCCAGCATCAGCTGTAGGCCAACTCACTGTGGATCTGCTTGTCCCAGAGGGGGGCACAGAGAGACATATTGGGCCGTGTGGGAAACCCGCAGCCTCAGCTTCTCACATATTGTTCTCCTCCTGTTCCAATGCCCCCCTTCCACCAAAGCCATTAATACCACAAAGGATAACTTTGCCCATTGTGCAGTAGGCAGCTGAGAGGAATGGAGTTAGCCATACGCAGCTAGCTTTATGGACACTTTCTCTCTCTCCCTCTCTCTCTCCCTCCCTCTCTCCCTCCCTCTCTCTCTCTCTCACACACACACACTCACACTTTCTCTCCCTCTTCCTCTGGAGCAATGTGGGGGTGGTGCAATCGAAATAAAGAGTTTGATGCTTATCATACAAAAGAATTAAATCCACTCAGGCTCCCTTTTGCATTAATCTCAGACCATGGGGGGTTAAATATGGTTACATTTTCATTAGGTGCTAATAGCAAAAGGGCAGCCCTGAAGGCAACATTGTCATGCAGATGTCTCCGTAAAAGGCCTTCTCCCCAGGTCCAGAGGCTGAGGCCCATTTGGAGTGGAAATTGTGTCACTCCACATTGTGGGCTGATGAATTCCATCAATGGGGAAGTCATGTTTCCTCTCAAGGAAAGGAAACAAGCTGAAATTGTGGGGGTGGGGTGGAAAAAAGGCAAGGCAGACTGCTACAGCTGAGGTTTTTTTGTGCCTGGTGGTGTGTGGCCAGTTCCACCTGAACAAGCCAATAGGCATGTGGACCCTTTGAGAGTCCTGCTACTTGGCTACAATGCAGAGAACATGGACCTGTAAATGTTTTTGTTCTGAGAAAGAAACTGGGCTGAAGGGGATTCTGTGTATCATAGAGTTCCAGTAGTTGGAAGGCAGGTGTCAGCAACCTTTTATCTTTAAAGTGTCAAACAACATCAAAATTCAGAACAAGGGATCACCAAAGAGCCCGTAAAAGGCTGTTTGCCTCACTGAAAATACAAATTAACATAACTGATAATTGACATACTGATTAACAATCCATAAAGTTTCCACAGCCCCATCTTTACCTGATATTCTCATTATATCCAGCTCCCTATCCAATATACCTGCACTTAGAGCTCATTTTCCTTTTTAGAGCCATACTTGGTTCCAAACTGAGCCTCATTTGGTTCTAAAGCCATAGGCTGAAGGCTCCTTCTGTAAATTGTTGCAAATCCTTGCCCATTAGTTCAAAGTAATTAAAAAGAGTGGCTTGTTCTGAGACTAGTAGATTTAGGAACAGAAAAGAAATAGTCTGCTATCCTGAGTTCTCTTTGTAAAAATGTGGGAAGCAAAATGAGTTGAACAAAAAATGCTTTATTTTTTTCTATCTTTTACAGGCTTTCTTTATATGGGTCCCTGCCACATGGGGAAAAAAGGATGGGCAAAGTGCGGCTTTTTAAAGCCGCACCAAAAGAGACACGCTGCGGCAGGATCACATAGATCCCCCGAGCCGCTGCACACTTCCTCCCCGGCACAATCAGATGCCAGAGGGAAGCCACAGAATGAAGAGCGCGGCAGCCGAACTGCGCATGTGTGCGCATGCACAGTTCGGCGGGGAGCCGGGATTGATACGCACAACAGGCGCGGCAGCGATCCCACGGCAGCGCTTGCTGCGGTGCTGCCGGTAAGTCCTCCTCTGTAGGAGGTTCATTTTTGCTGCGGGTTTTTGGGGTTAGGGACGGATCGGGGACGGGTGCGCGCCGCTTCCCAGATGTTGCGGTGAGATCGCGCCCGTTTGCTGCGCCCCCGATCCATCCCTCTCCCAGCCCAAAACCTTCCGTGTGACTGGGGCCATGGGCATACAATTTATTTACCATTTATATAACAAATTTATTTATAGTCCACCTTCCTTGCTGAGGTTCAAAGTGAATCACACAGCATAAGACAGTGCAATCAGTCAAATACCATGAGACATCCAACAAACAATACAATAGGACAAGGATAATAAAGATTTGAAACAATACAAAACAAAGTATCAGATGATATGTCAAACAGTGCAGAGATAGAATTACAAAAGTAACTGGTAACCCAGAGGTGTCAAACATATGGCCCATGGACTGGATCTGGCCCCCGCAGGGCTAAGATCCCGCCCACAAGCAACTTCCTTCTCCTACTTCCTTTTCCAGAGCTGCTACTGAAGCCGCACCCTAGGGCTTTTCCCCCAGCTCCCTCAGTGGCTTTTTGCTTCCTGCCTCTTGCTTCCCCCCCTCTTCTCTCTCTCTCTCACTCACAGAGCTCCGTGGCTGCTTCCTGCTTTATGCAGGGGAGTTACAAAGACAAGTGCCTCTCTCTCTCTCTCTCTCTCTCTCTCACACACACACACACACAGAGAGAGAGAGAGAGAGAGCGCTTCTGCTTCCTTCTCTGGGGCTGTTCCTCTTTTGGGGAGGAAGGGAGGGGGAGTAAAGAGAGAGAGAAAGAGAGAGAAAACAAAGTTTGAGTCCCATGGCAGCTTTCAGACTAACAATGGTTTTTTTCCAGGTATAAGCTTTTGTGTGCAAGCACACATCTTTGGCGGGAGGGAGGGTGGGTGAATGGATTCTTCTGGCATGCACAATTTACATTGAGGAAATTATTTTGGCTTATTTTGAAAAGTTTTTTTAAAATTGGATTTCTCTTTTTCTATCTGGATTTTAGTTTTTTCAAAAAGACCCTGACTAGGAATTAGAACACTTGGATTGGTCCTTATATCTTGGACAGTGGAATGATTTCAGATGCCAAATGATAATAGCACACATTGGTAACGAGACAGGAAAACTAGTCACAGTTCAGTCCAGGAGGATGCATTGTCTTGAGCTTCATTATCAGTTGCAATTCAGCAGTCTCTCTTTCTAATCTCTCTTTAAAATTCCTTTGTAAGAGCACTGCTACTCTTAGGTCAACAACTGAATGTTGTGGTTTCTAATGTCAGAATTATATCCATTTATTCTTTGCATCCTTCTGGACTGACTCCTCCTGGACGGAATTGAGACCTAGGTCTCTTGTCTCATTACCAATGCTGATATCTCCTCACCTACTACCCCTCTACATATCACATCTAATGCAATTACTCCTGCTTTGTCATCCACCTGCTATTGCCATTCTGCATCTGAAGTCCTCGTTATAAAGTTTATATCTCTGGTACCTTGTGTTACATTTTATGGCATGCATGTCCTGGCCCAATAAAGTGACATTTATGTCAAATCCAGCCCTTGTAACAACTGAGTTTTTCACCTCTGTGGTAACCAATGGAATGACAACAGAATGGGTGTGATTTACTTGTTCTGCCTAGCACCCGATAGTAACCAGAGAAGCAGCTCGTTGGTGTTCTGTACCAACTGAAACGTTCAAGTTGACTTTAATGGCAGACCCATGTAGAATGCATTACAATAGTCTAGACTCAATGTAACCGTAGCATGAATCCACATGGCCAGATCAGCCAATTCAAGGTAGGGGGCAATCTTCTGGCTAAAATAAAGCAGGGAGAATGCTTTCTTTTCTTTTCTTTTTTGCTGCTGTATTAACTCATTTCTCCAGCAACAATGCTGGATCTTATATAACTTCTAGGCTCTTAAGTCAGTGAGTGTGTCAGCTGGACCCCAACAACAGTTGGAAGCACAATGTTGTCCAAGACCTCAGCCTTCCCAACCAGCATTATTTTGGTCTTGTTAGGATCCAGCTTCAACTAGTTCATCTTTTTAACCACAGCAATAAAGGCACAAGTTCAGGACCTTTACAGTATCACCAGTCTGAATACAGAAATTTGGAGCTGGTTGTCGGCAGCATATGGATGACAAGCCTCCTCCAAAACCATGAATGATTTTGCTTAAGGGCCTTACAATGAGATTGAATAGCATGGGGGATAAAACTCATCCTGGGCTCTGGTCACACTGGGAGGAAAGGCGCGGCTAAAGAGAAGCACATCAAAGAAGGCACATCAAAAGAGAAGTGCAGCGGTGGGATCAGACAGATCCCCCCAGCCTCTGTGCAGTTCCTCCCCGGCATGATCAGATGCTGGGGAGGAAGCCATGGACCACAGAGTGAGGTGAGCCCACTGCGCATGCGTGTGCATGTGCAGTTCGGCAGGACCTCGCATGCTGCGGGAGAGACGGGCGCGCTAGTGATCACACGCTGCCCCTGCTGTGGATTTTCTGGTAAGTACTAGTGTTTTGTAGGGGGTTTTTTGATCCGCATCTTTGGCCGGAAGAGACGGATCGAGGACGGGTGCGCACCGCTTCCCAGATGTGGTGTGATAGCACCCGCTTGATGCGCTCCCGATCCGTCCCTCTTGCAGATCAAAGCCTCCCATGTGACTGGGGCCCTGGTCTCTTAATTGTCTCCCTTGGAAAAATCATAGAGACAGCAGAAGCAGAACAATTCCAGGTCTTCCTCGACAACTCATCTGCTCTAGACCCTTTTCAAACCCTTTT
The DNA here is from genome assembly GCF_001447785.1 of Gekko japonicus. Classification (NCBI taxonomy): domain Eukaryota; kingdom Metazoa; phylum Chordata; class Lepidosauria; order Squamata; family Gekkonidae; genus Gekko; species Gekko japonicus. The sequence goes on along the minus strand of NW_015173148.1, from coordinate 473,193 downwards.
CAACCCCACAAGGCAAGTCCCACAGCAATGGCAACTGGTATCCAACAGCAACCCTCTGATCCACAAGGAATCCACATGGAACCCACAAGGAATCATTTAAACTAGTACAAATCACAACCCCAATTTCTACATCCAAATGTCTCAAAATGGCATGGTCCACACAGTATCAAAGACCACCAACAAATCCTGTAAGTGCAACAAAGACACACAGCCATTGTCTGTATTCAGACAGAGAGCATCAACTAAGGCCACCACTGCTATCAGTGCTATTTCAGAGATCTTCTTGAGAAAAAACTTTGCTCCCAGGAATTTAATGTCTCAGAGGTTGGAGACAATTGAGTTGGCTGATGCAATGGTAGCAGTGAAGGAGGATTTTTCTGCCATCACCACCACTTCATTAGAGTTGCCAAATGGTTTTTGGCCGGGAGCGGGGGGCTCCCGGCCGGCGTCTTAGGCATGCACGCACGCGCGTCACCCGGAAGAGACGTCGCATGCTGGGGGCGGGGCCACGCCATTTGAGGGGAAAACAAAGACTTTCCCCCTCAAATGGTGTGGCCCCGCCCCCAGCGTGCGACGTCACTTCCGGGTGACGCGCATGCGAGGGTGGGGTTTCCCCAGGGCCCCGATTCCGTGGGAGCGGAAATCGGGGCTCGAAAGCGGGGGGAATTCCGCCCCCGGGGGCATTTGGCAGCCCTACACCTCATGAATCTTCCAGCAAGCTCTATAGCACATTCTTTTTTTTTTGGTAAACAAATTTTTTATTTTCTCAGGAATACAACATATAAAACTTTTCATTCTATCAATTGTCTACCCCATTCCCCGTTCCTCCCCTCCCTCCAATGGCTTCCCACAATGCTTCCACCCCTGCTCCAAATTACTTCATATCATCAACAATATCAGTTTCTCATCATTACAATCTAAAGATAACATCATTTGACTTAATATTGATCTAAACATATTAAGTTTTGTTTCACATCCCAGTTCTTTTCCAGATAAATTTTAAAGTCATTCCATTCTCCAAAAAACTCATCGTCTTCTTTGTTATTCAGTTTTTTTGTAATCTTATCCATTTGTGCCATGAACAGAACTTTTTGTATCCATTCTTCAACCTCTGGTACCTTTTCCGTCTTCCAAAACTGAGCATAAATCATTCTCGCTGTCACTATCAGGTACCAGAGTAAAGTCTTTTTAGTCGTATTGACTTCTTCCATTTTAAGTCCCAAAAGCAGAATTTCCGGTGCTTTTTTAAAAGAACATTTCAATATTTTTTGCATTTCATTGTGGACTTTTGTCCAAAAGTCTACAGCTTTCTCACAAGTCCACCACATATGATAAAATGAGCCCTCATGCCTCTTACATTTCCAGCATTTGTTTGACATATTTTGATTCATATTTGCAATTTTCTTAGGTGTCATGTACCACCTATACATCATCTTATAACAATTTTCTTTAACATTAGTACATGTCGAGATCTTAATAGAATTTTTCCACAAATATTCCCAGGTTTCCATAGCCACTTCCTTATTCATATTAATAGCCCATTTTAACATTTGTTCTTTAACAGTTTCATCTTCAGTATACCATTTTAACAACACCTTATACATTTTAGAAATATTTTTTCCTCCTCCACTCTCCCAAACCTTTTCAATTTCATTTTTTTCCTCTCTAAAACCATAGTTTTTTTTGTCAGATCTAAAAAGATCATAAATCTGCATATATTTCAACCACTCATATTCATATTCAATTTCATTCTGCTTTTTCATTACCCACTCTGTTCCCTCTTTTTTAATTAAATCTCTATATGGCAACCAGTCTCTACCTCGCTGTCTTGAGTAAGATATCAACACTTCTACTGGTACAATCCACAATGGTCTTAAGTCACTCTGGTACTTCTTATATCTTGTCCATACCATATACAAAGCTTTTCTCACCAAGTGAAGTTTAAAAAAACTGTCCATTTTTATCTTGTCATACCATAAATATGCATGCCAGCCAAATCTACAATCATGCCCTTCCAACCCCAACAATCTGTCATTTTCAAGCTTCACCCATTGATCCATCCATGTTAGACAAACCGCTTCATAATATAGTCTAAGATTTGGCATTTGTAGACCTCCTCTTTCTTTGGCATCACAAAGTATTTTCATTTTGATCCTTGGTTTCTTGCCTGCCCAAACAAATTTTGACAACTCTTGTTGCCACTTGGCCAACAAATCCGTTTTATGCAGAATTGGTATTGTTTGGAACAGGAACATCAAACGTGGTAGGACATTCATTTTTATAACTGATATTCTTCCCATCAGTGATAAGTTCATTTTATCCCATTTCTTAAAATCTTGAGTCAGCTTAGTCCATAATTTCTCATAATTATTCTTATATAGGTCTATATTTTTTGCCGTTAATTCAATTCCAAGGTATTTTGTTTTTTTAACTACTTCACATTGTACCAGTTCTTGTAGTTCCACTTGTTTTTGTTTGATCATGTTTTTACATATAAGTTTTGTTTTATTCTTATTTACGTAAAAGCCGGCCAATTCTCCAAACTCCTTTATTTTTTGAAAAAGCAATGTCAATTTTTCTGTTGGGTTTTCCACCATAAACATTACATCGTCTGCAAATGCTCGATATTTGTATTGGTGTCCTTTATGTGTCAAGCCCTTTATTTCTTGATCGTACTGTATTTTTTGTAAAAGTATTTCCAATACCCAGATAAATAATAACGGTGATAACGGACAACCTTGCCTTGTTCCTTTCTGTACTTTGAAGTTATCTGTCAGTTCTTTATTCACATTTATTTTAGCTCTTTGTTCAGAATAGATAGCTTCAATACAATTTCTAAAATGTTGTCCCGCTTCAATCTTTTCCATCATCTGGTGCATAAAATTCCAATTAAGATTGTCAAAAGCTTTTTCTGCATCAACAAACAGAAAAGCTACTTCTTTTTCTGGGTGCTTTTCATAATATTCAATTGCGTCCATTACTATTCTTACATTGTCTCTAATCTGCCTTTTGGGTAAAAAGCCCGCTTGATCTTCAGAAATTACCGTTTGTAAATAGTTTTTCACCCTTTCTGCAATAATTTTTGCAAAGATTTTATAATCGTTGTTCAAAAGAGATATTGGCCTGTAGTTCTTTACATTTGTTGAATCTTGTCCTTCCTTTGGAATCAAAGAAATAATTGCTTCTTTCCATGAGTCCGGCACCTTTTTGTTTTCTCTTATTTCGTTGGTTAAAGCTTCCAGGACCGGGGAAATTTCTTCTTTCATCTTTTTGTAGAATTTCGCTGTAAATCCGTCCGGCCCAGGCGCCTTCCCCAACTTTGTCTCTTCTATTGCCTTCATCACTTCTTCTTTTTGAATTGGACCATTTAATAAATCTTTGTATTCCTTACTTATTTTTGGTAGTGGAATCTCCTTTAAATATGTTTTAATCTTCTCAAGATCAACTCTAGTTGTTTGGAATAGTTTAGCATAATACTTGAAGAAACATCTCTTTATTCCATTAGGATCAACGAACTCTTTTCCATCTTCTATTATTTTGGTTATCATTCTTCTCTCTCTTCTAGCCTTAAGTTGCCAAGCTAAGTATTTTCCCGGTTTGTTCGCCCCTTCAAAAGATTTCTGTTGTAACTTCTTTAAATTCCAATACATTTCCTGATTCCAAGTCTCATTCAGTTGTTCCTTCAGCAACTTTAATTCTTTAATAATTTGCTTTTTTCCAGGCTTCTTTTTTAATTCCTTTTCTTTCTGAGCAATTTTTTCTAACACTTCTGTTTGTTTTTGAAGTTTTTCCTTTTTTTGCTTCACGTTTTGCGAGATGAGAATTCCTCTCATCACCGCTTTATAAGCATCCCATACAATCTGTATCGGTGTTTCTTTATTTAAATTTTGTTGAAAGAATTGTTTCGTTTCTTCCTTTAACATCTCAATTACCGTTTTCTTATCCAACAAGTCTTCATTAATCCTCCACAGAAAGGGTTTTTTCCTTTCTGTGGAACTCCATACCACCGGATTGTGATCTGAATTACATCTTGGCAAAATTTCAGTCTTATGTGTTTTCATTGATAATTCTTCAGACATCCAAATCATATCAATTCTGGAAAAAGAGCAATGTCTATTGGAATAAAAAGTAAAGTCTTTCTGCATCGGGTTCCATTTCCTCCAAACATCTTCTAATTTTTCTTGCTTAACTAATTCAAAAAAATTCTTTGGCAATTTTCCGCTGAATTCGTTGTCCTTTTGTGGTTTTCTGTCTAGACGATCTATTGTCCCATTAAAGTCTCCGGCCATAATAACTTGCTCATAAGTCAATTGTTGTAATTGGTCAGTTATATCCTTAAAAAATTTTTCCTTTGCTCCATTGGGTGCGTACACGTTGATCAACAATGTTTTTTTCTGCTGAATCATTAATTCCACACCCACGTATCTGCCATCTATGTCCTTAAAAATTTCTGTAGGTTGTAACTCCTTCTTCACATATGTCACAACTCCTTTTTTCTTGTTTGAGGCCGCAGAACAAAATTCAATTCCAAATAAAGCATTCTTTAAATATTTTATATCCTGTTTTCTAATATGTGTTTCTTGCAAGCATATCACGTTGCATTTCTGTTTCTGTATCCAATGATTGATTCTTTTCCTCTTGTTTGGTGAATTTAATCCATTAACATTCCATGACAACAATTTGTACTCCATTATGCGTTTTATTTTAAAGTTCTCCAAAGACGTCCGCATTGTCCGCCTTAAATTTATAAAAGTCCATCATCGATCTGATCTGAATCCTCCCACCTTGATACGTAAAGGATAAACCTTGTGGAATCTCCCATCTATATCTGATGCTCAAAGCTCTGAGTTTGTCCGCCAAGGATTTATACCTTTTCCTGTCTTGCGGTTTAAGTTCTGGGTCTGAGTCGGCTCTTTTCTTGCCTCTCCTGGTCTCCGTCTTGGCGATTTCTTTCCAATTCACAGATTCGCAAAATAAAGCACTCTTCTAGATGATAAGATTTAGTCCTCCATGCCTCTCTGTTTACGCTTTCCAAAGACCCTTAGAAATATATTAAAAAAGCAAATTTAGTTGAAGTCCTCCTCAAAATGTCGGGCGCAACTTCTCTATGGTAATTTCATGTAGAGTAGGTCAAATTGATACTTTGCAGGCCCTTCCTTCCGCATACAACTCACTTCCGGTCCGGCACCTTTAAAAGTTCCACTGTCTTCCTTTCGCTAATGCCCGTCTAGGAATTCAACTTCCTGGATGTTTCACACGGACCTCTTTCTTTGTGACACCAGCCTGCTCTTCCCACGCTATTGTTCGTGAGTTTCGATTTTACAGTTGCGCACACGGCTCCATCTTCACCACAGGAATGTTAAACAATAAGCGTTTTTACAGTTTTTAAAGGCTTCAATCAACTTTTTTCTCTCCGGAATCGGATTTCTGGGATTTACTATTCATTTTCCGCTCAACCGCTTAATTCAAATTGACTCCAAACTCAGTTCAGGTAAGCGGCACGTTTTTGTTATCTAGCACGTTCAAAACGGGTTTCGCATTGTTTCTTTTAACTCACAGTTGTTGTCCTTCTTCAAAGAAGTCTGCTGACGAAGAATTTATGCCGGTAATCCGGCTCGATCGGCCACTATAGAGTTGCTTGGCACTTGCCTTCTTCGTGGGAGGAGGTCAAAGCCCAATTCAGCTTCTTCCGAAGCTGGATTACGCCAACCTCACACTCCCTCTAGGGCGCTGCTGCCTGCTTGTCCCCCCCCCTCGCTGGGGAGTGATGCGTTGGGCTGTATATTGCCCAAACTGTCAAAAGTGGCCGTCGCTCGCTTCGCACGATTGCGAAACGCTTCAGTCCTCCATCTTAGCTAGACCGGAAGCCCCGCTCTATAGCACATTCTGTCTGATTCAATTCAAGTTCTATAGCACATTCTGTCTGATTCAATTCAAGTTCTGCACCAACACCATTCTAGACATCTCCCAGGTCTCTTCATGTCACACAGCTTGATAGTGACTCAATAGTTCTCTTTCCTACTTGCAAGCTGCATTAGGAAATATGAGCAATGAAAGGTTAAATGCAAATGTAATATGCAAAATATCTGATCCTGACTTAGGCAGCCATTTTTATTTGGGTAACATTGCACCAAGGGGGCTAACTTTTAAACTGGTCCCTATAGCTGTCCCGTTAATATCAGTTTGATCTGCAAGCAGTTATCAAGTGATGCTATTTTACCTCCATGCTGTGAAAAGATTCAGCTACCCATTTCCACATAGTAAACCTCTATTAAAGGGAGAGGGTTTTTTCCCTTGGCCAGTAGACTACCTTACATTGCACCCAAAATGGCTGTTCCATTCTGAAGCTGTTCTGAAGAAAAATGTACAGTCTACAGTGACATTGTGGTAAAGCACCAGATGCACAAGGTGAGCTTATGACACTATAACAGCTCTCACACAAAGCAGTTGTAGTTATGTTGCAAAACTTCATCATTCCTAGCTTAAGCATATGAATCTTGGCAGCTCATAATACTCGCCTTCAATATGAAGGCATATGTCCCTGTCCTGAATTCTCTGCTTCAGTTTTTAAGATAGAGGGCTTGGGGACTATGGGGGGGTGATGGAGAGAGAGTTTGGGGAAATCTATAACACTTTCAGGCTCACGAATTCTTCTCCGATAGTAAAATAAAGTGGAGGTGTGGCAAACATTTCTCAGTTTAAATTTGGATATAGAAACTAAAAATGTGAAAGGAGAGTAGAACTTTTCAAAACCCAGTGAATTTATTTGTGTGAATTCTCATCATTTTTCAGTCTTGTTCAGTGTCATCATTTCCCCCTGGCTGCTGTTGCTGCTTCAGAAACACCCCCCCCCCCAATCTGCTGCTTTTCTCTGGCATAGGCATATGAGGGCAATCTAAATTAATAAGCAGACCATTTCACAAGGATTGCCAAAAACTCTCATTAAGACAAGGAGTTTTTCAGCAGAAAAGTTCATTAAAAAAAATCTGCTCATCTCTCATTAAAGTAGCCTCTATATGGAGACCAAAGCGGGTTGACTGGCCCACAGAAGCAAGAAGGGGAAAATAAAATCCCAGCAGCCCTTGCAGAACCAGTGAGTCAGAAAGGATTGCTGTTGTTCAGTTGCACAGTCGAGTCCGACTCTTCGTGACCCCATGGACCAAATCACGCCAGGCCCTCCTGTCTTCCGTCGTACTCCAGAGTTTGCTTAATTTCATGTTGGTTGCCTTGATAACACTGTCTAACCATCTCATCCTTTGCCATCCTCTTCTTCTTTGACCTTCAATCTTTCCCAGCATCGGGGTCTTCTCCAGTGAGTGCTCCCTTCTCATTTGAAGGCCAAGGTATTTGAGCTTCTGCTTCAGTATCTGGCCTTCTAGGGAACAGTCAAGGCTGATTTCCTTTAGGATTGTCTCATTTGATCTCCTTGCAAGGGACTCTCAAGAGTCTTCTCCAGCACCATATTTCAGAATCATCTATTCTTCGGTGCTCAGCCTTCCTTATGGTCCAACTCTCTCAGCCATACATGACTACTGGGAATACCATTGCTTTGACCATGCGGACTTTTGTTGGCAGGGTGATGTCTCTACTTTTTATTATGTTGTCTAGGTTTGCCTTGGCTTTCAGGATTGACTGATTTGATCTCCTTGCTGTCCAGGGGACTCTCAAGTGTCTTCTCCAGCCCCATAATTCAAAGAATCTATCCTTCGGCGCTTAGCTTTCCATATAGTCCAACTCTCGCAGCCGTACAGTACTACTGGGAATACAGAAAAGTTGCTTGCATCTATACAGATTAGTTTCGATTTTTAATTTTTAAAGTATAATAGAAATAATATAAGCATATGAAACTGGATATTACTTCTTGATAGTTTCTTTTAATTTGTTGTACTTAATTTTAACTGTTTGTAATTATTTGTGCAATTAAAAAGAAAGGATTGCTTGCATAATGAGGGCCAGCTTTATAACAAGGTTTGGTGGAGGGGGCAGGACCCTCTGCCACTGCTGCCACCACTGCCTCCTTCTCTACCACCTCCACCCCATGCTGAAGCACTTGATGCTCCTTCTCTCTCGGCATCTTTTAACAGAGCTGGGCATACACAATAGGGCTTCTTGTGAGATTCCTGTCATGATGGCTGAGGAAGACCCTAGAGGACATGGACAGGTCCCCAGCCCAATAGGCTTAAGGAGCAATAGCTGCTCTGGTGGTGAGAGGTGGGCAGAGAGTGGCGAGCAGCAGCAGGAGGTGCCAGAGGCCTGAGGCAGCATGCCTTGTGGAGCTGCCACTGTGCACACTCTTCAATTTTATGCTTCCACACTAAGTCAAGGGCTAAACCCAAGGTTGTCATGAACAACAGTAACCACTATGTTTCAGCATCTTCAGTTGGTATTTCAAAGTAACTGACCATGAAAACATGCTACAATTTGTCTTAAGATATTGCAGTACTTTTCCTTTTCTTTATTCCATGGCAGACTACGGCTCCTCCATAACAAGTATGGTCAATATTCTCTTGTGGACTAAATGGGCCATTTACTGACCTGACCTAAAAGCAAGGGCATCATAGCAACACTATTTTGAGAGCCAATGCACAAACTCCAGGCCAAACTGTCCACTTATGATAGTGCAAATTGGGAACCATGCTAACTGGGTTGTGTCACCACAGGACAGTGCATTGAAATTATCGAAAGGGTATGCCTCTGCCTGCCCCTACAGTGATGCACAACACTGGAAAAGCAGTAATGGCCGGCTGGCTACTGGGGCATAGGAAACTAGCTGCTAATTGGATAGCAGCTGCCCATTGCACATCTTTGCTGAGCTCCTCTTAAAAACAGAGGCAAAGCAAGAGGAGATGGGGCTGCCCTGGAGGAGAGCTGGGAAAGAGGTAAGGGGGGAAGGAGTTTTCTCTTTCTTTGGGGGAAGTAAAGGAAAGATTAGCACTTTGGAACTAGAAGGAAATTGACTTGATTTTACAGAGATGTGGGTTGGATTTGAATGCTTGGCGATCAAGAAACTAAGGGGAAATTAGTGTTTGAGGCAAGTCACATCTATGTTAAGTCCAGTATCCCGTTTCCAACAGTAGCCAGCTAGATGCCTCTGGGAAGCTTTCCAGTTGAGTATGGGGCACTGGTGGTCCCTGTTATTTGCCCTCAGTGTACCAGATTGGGTGGCACCCTTAGGTGGCTTGCCCTCCTATTTCCTGAAGCTTCAGTTTAAGAGGAGGGGGTTCTTTGCACCCATGTCCTTCTCTTCACCCTGCTGCTCCCTTAAGGTCTTTCCTCAGTCTCTCTGGGCTTGCCTGAGGAGCCAGCAGGAGGAATCTTAAGTGGTCTCTCCTGTCAAGGGCTTAAATAGCTCTATTTAGTTCCCTCCCTCACCTCCCCATTGGTGGGCTGTCAGTCCTTCCAGGTCTACCTACCCTATAATCCGGGCAACTGGCTTATTGCAGCTTCTAGCAAGTTGGCAGTTGGTTGCCCAGACCATGGATCCATATGGTCAGCTGAAAGATAGAGTTGTCCACCACTTCAGCACATCCACCAAATGCCAACCACATTTGGTGTGGGTCCAGAGTTTTGCTCTGCATTGGAGCCCAAAGTTTCAAGCAGGAAGCTTTCTCAGCACATCCCTTGGGTGTCCCTTCATGGGCTCAGGATGGCAGAAGGACAAGCTCAACTCTGAAACCAGATCCTACCTCTAAACATAAAGATTCCATTTGGCTATTCTAGATAACAGAGGTGGGAGATCCATGCTTGGAACTGGCGGGTGGAATATAAAAGGAATGATGGGTGTGGGTTAGCAGTGTGTGGGAACTTATGCACTCCCACTTTTTGGAGGCAGTGGTCTTCATTACAAATCATTCATAGTGGAGGGAAATTCCAAGAGACCCCTGGAATAATTACTATGGTGAATAGTGTAGGATAGTAAATGGCAGTTAGCTACAAACCCAGATACAGTGCCTCAACAAGGCTGTGGAAAAACAACCACAACAAAACTAAGAAATAAAGTAGTGCCATAAGCAGTCACAGGCCTCTTCACCATGTATAGTCACCTAAATGGATAGGTGGAGAAAGAGATCAAGCCATGCAAGGGACAACACATACCACCAGGGGTCATTTTGTAGAAAAAGAGGTGCAGGAGCTCATTAGCATAACTTATTAGCATAACTTATTTGCATATGCCACACACCCTGACATCACCGGAAGTGTGTCAGAAGGCAACACCCACCACTCAGGCTCCACTGGACCGTTTTGGATTGCTAGCTATGGGGGAGGGGAGCCTGCCGATCTGTCCTCGCAGAGGAGGGAGAAAGGCGGAGGGGGGCTCTGTAGGCCTTTTCCGGGCCATCTGCCGAGGCCGGTGGGCTGGGAAAGGCAGGTGGGGGGGCTCTGTAAGCCTTTCCCGGGGCGTCCGCCGAGGCGGGCAAGCTGGGAAAGGCAGCGGGGGCTCTGGAGGCCTTCGCCGGGCCCTGTGCCTTGGCGTGGGCTGGGGAAGGCGGGGTTGGGTGCTCCAGAGGCCTTCCCTGGACCCTGGGCCTCGGCATGGGCCAGAGAAGGCAGGCCAGGGGGGCTCTGCAATTAACCTGGCTGCTTCTTGCTCCAACTGAGGGCTGCTGGGAGCAGGGGGCGGGGCTTGTTGCATGTGCCTGCCCCCTGGGCTCTTTACTGCCAGAGCTCCACTCCTGTGCGCTCCTGTGGGAAATGACCCCTGCGTACCACAAAGGACAAAAAATGGATTGCAGATGCAATCAGACTGTACCACACAGGACAAAAAATGGATTGCAGATGCAATCAGACTGGGTGTGTTCCATTCCCAAGTACAGGCCAGTGGTGATGGGCTGGCATAGTAAGACAAATTGTGTTAAATACACATCTTAAGTTTGTTATATGAGCACTTGATCCTCACAACCACCCTATGAAGTCGGATTCAAACCAGCAGGCCCCGCTCGCAAGCCCAGCAGCCTGACCTCAGCCCCCGCACTGGCTCTCAGAACTACAGACTGTAGCAGACCAGCACCCTGCATTCTGTGAACAGCACAAACCTGGTGAAAGGAAACTGGTGGTGTCCAGTCAATCATAGCTCTTCCAGTAATTAGAGAGGAACGTCTGTGCTGGCTGGATATACTAAAAAGCAAACTAGATGACATCACAGTTCCTTTCCCATATGGTATTTCTTTTAATCTGTTGAACAGGGAGCTGGAGACAGAAAAAGAAGGGGCAATGTGTCCTGCAGATTTGACTCACTGTTCACATGACTGCACTGCCCACACATTATGCTCTTGGCGATTGCAAAGAGTTTCTCTCTGGGACTTTGGCTGCCACACTGGGTCACTGCTTTAATCATTTGCTGACTCATCCTGAAGGCTCAGTCCAGTAGCCAGGGCTATTATTCTGTCCCTTTATCCTACTCATGTGATAGGCAACACTGCTGCTCAACACACCAAAGGAAACAAAGAGATTTGGATCAGTGTTCCTGGATCTGGGACACAAGCTTAATCCAGCAGGCATGCCACAGGCTTTGGACACTCACCTCTTTGGAACACAGAAGCTCCGCCAGCTAAAAAGCGGGGCCTCTTTGAGAGGTTGTGTGCAGTTTAGAAAATGTGAATGCTGTGGTGCTTGTGTGTTTGTCTGCTTTTGACGCTTCTCTTCGTAAAAGACCTTCATGAAGAATGGAGATAGACCTTTACGTGTGTGTGTGTGTGTGTGTGTGTGTGTGTGTGTGTGTATATATATATATATATTTAAGGCAGGCATAAATACATGACTGAGCTGTTTCACTCCAGGTTAAACAAATATTCACCCTTCCTGATACAATTTTTCACTTCCAAACAATGTGTGATTCAGGATCAAAGTTACACGTATACATTTGCACAGAAAGAGTGGGCAATTGCTGCCCTCATAACCTTTGCATAAACAGTGCATATGGGATGGTCCTGGATAAAACTAATGAAGGTGCAACAAATTCCTATTAAAGTGACAGTGGCCCATGAGCAATGTTCCCTCTAAGCTGTGAAGCCTTCTGAGCCAAAACTCTACTTTGTGAGCTACTGCCATTAAAGTTGTGAGCGAGTGATTGGGCTACTGCATAAATTAGTTTGCTCTGGAGCCATCCTTCCTGAGCAAAGTCAAAAAGGTGTGAGCCGGAGGTTAAAAATCTGTGAGCTAGCTCACACTAACTCAGCTTAGAGGGAACACTGGCCATGAGTGCCTGCCCAGTCTGCACCTTGGCTGGCCCAGCCTGATGTAAACATGTCCGATCCATAAGTGACTCGATGCTAGGGCTAGTGGAGCAGGTGCCTGCCTCCCAACTCAATGGGCATTAAAAGGGGAGTGGGTAACAGAAAGGGAAGCTTACTGGGACCAGAGGAAGATCCAAGCAGTGGTACAGGAGCCACTAAGCAGTCTGGGGCAAGGGAGGCTTCCCCATGAGGAAGCAGCTGATGGCAGCTTTCCGCAGAAGAAAGAACACCCATGTAAGGAAAGGTGGGCAGAGCCAAGGGAACATGAAACAGCGGAACACTTCCAATATAGCAGTGTGACTTTCACACGACCACTTCAACATGGTCTCAGCTATGCTGGTCTTACACAGAGGTGCCCTTAGCGTCAACTGTCAATATTGTAACCACAACCAATTAACTGAGCGAGTGGGGAGTTGTTCTCTGATTTTAATTACAGTATGGGCTAGAGAAGTACAAGAAGACAGCATGGCCCGGTCCAACGAACTGGTGTACTTTATGAGCATGCTAATTCTTATTCCTAACTTCAGTGGCATCTGTAGGCTGTGTACTATATTGTAAAGACTTCATTCTCTGTTTGGTATCCCTTTCCCAAAGACTCAAGGAAAGTGTGCTCTTTCTTTCAGTCGCTAACAGGGTAGCAAAGACAGGCAGGCATTTCCATCTTATTTCTAATCTCATATGTCCTGGATCAAATTCAGGCTGTGTCAAGCAATGGTCCCGCCGTAGAGTAACTCCTGAAGGAAATCTTCCCCTTCGCTTTAAAAGCTTGATACCAAGAAAGGATGAATATGCTACACCTTCCATTTAACCCACTGCATCAGTCTGTTTGCTCTTCCTCCACAGGTGAGAGAAGGGTGCATGATGTCATCATCAAAGCATCGGAAAAGGTGGTACAATGACTGCAAGCTCTCTCAGTGCTGCAGAGCTCTCAAAGAGGAGTGCAATATTTCCATGTAAACAACATGGCCAATCTCCAGAGCAGACAAAGAGACTGCACGTGAAATAGACCCATGTACACTGAGTATCATGGAGCAAGATTTGCTTGTCTTCCCATGGTTTGCAGTAGAATGAAGGATGTTTCTGCTCTAGCCAGATATGTTTGCTCATGTGCCTCCACATTTCTAAAGTCTGAAATTAGGGGTTTCACATAATCAACTTCTTTTGAAACCACTTTTGGATGTTCAGCACAGATGGGAAGGGAAGTGCGGCAAAATGACACAATTACTCAACATGAACCGGGCAAAACATTAACTTTGGGTGCTCTGGATGGTTGATGATTAGAACTGAGAGAAACTAACAGTTTCGGTAGACAAGTGGGTGGGTGTTTTGTTTTTGCAACTGATGTGCTGTGCATAGAAGAATTTTACTTACTGATGAATCCCCAACAGAGAAAGCAACATTCATGACTTGCTCAAGTATTAGCATGAAAAAGTGTAACTGTACATATGCTCAAAATACAGCTCTTTTTAATGTGAGGTATGGATCTGCCCCCAACTCTGAGGTATATGTGACTGTGTCAGCAATCCAGTAAATTCTGAGCATATACCAACAGTAACTACATGCTACCCCCATAGTCTGGCGAATGAATGACAAATGCTGCCACAAAAGGGAGCCCACTGCCTGGGGAGAGCAGG
>NW_015173148.1:450894-459285 GCF_001447785.1 Gekko japonicus | reverse complement strand
GTTCCATGATATCATTTTAGGATTCTTACCATTGTCATGTGCTGACTGTATGGCTAATGAGGGGTGTTTGGAGGTGAATGGCAATGTGGTTTGAAGGTAGCAACACAGTTTGCCAGTGATATTGTTGGGATGTGTCAGATGCTGGGACTTAAGCAGCCTAAGGCCCCTGCCACACGGCAAGGGAAAAGACTCTTAAGGCGCAGATCCCCTGGCCGCGGCGCCTTTTCTCCCCGGCGCGATCAAACGCCGGGGAGAAAACACGGCCCGAACGGGAGCCGGCCGAACTGCGCATGTCCGAGCATGCGCAGTTCGGCTCCGGGCCGGGGTTGAGCCGGCGCAAGGAAGCACCGGCGATCAAACGCCCGGCTTGAAGCGCGCCTACAAGTTGAACCACCCAAGGTAGGTGGTTCAATTTGCGCCGGATTAGGGCGGGGAAGGGCCAGTTCGGGCACGGAAGCAGGACGCTTCCCAGATGTTCTGGTGTGATCGCGCCGGTTTGATCCGGCCCCGAACTGGCCCGCAACTGGCCCAAATCCCCTCGTGTGGACGGGACCTAAGAGAGCAATCTTAAACAGATCTATTCAGAATCCTACTCAGGTGTTTTCCATGGGGCACTCCCAGAAAAGTGTTTTTAGGATTGCATTGATAGAATGGGAAGCTGGAGTCTCTGACACTGGAAGCCTGGGGGGGGGGGATTCCTGCATATTAGCAGTCAAGCATACAGTTAGTGAGACAAACAATTTCACATAGAGCTAGGAGGCAGGCAGGGACAGTAACAGCTGCCTTTTGCCCTGACAATATCTCAACCTGACCTGGGAGCCCCAGAATTTGAAAGCGTGAGCAGAGAAGGAACTTCCTGCACTGGAAGTCTGGGAGACTCATTATGTGGGCAACATTGTTCTTCTAATTCCAGCAGCTCCTGACACACAGGAGAAAAGGACAATGCCCTATAATTGTGATTCTGACTTTGCTGTTAGGAGAATGAAAGAATCCCAACTACACTACATCACTGAAGTAGCAGCCACCAGAGATGCTGAGAGATGCAAACATGATCACCAGCTGAACGTCCCTTGAAAGGACTTTTCACTTGCACACAAGTCAAGCTCCCTTGCTGAATCACCTCATTGTTGCTGTTCAGTATTCCATTCAAATGCCATGTTGAGTAACTTTGCACCTGCACAGTAGCCAATTATGCTACAGGGTCATGGCTTGGTTGTACCTTGGAAGATGAATTTCCTTTGCTTCTATGCAGCAGCCACAATCCTCCCAGTCACTGGATGAGACAGTACATATCCTCCAGCTTCATGTTCAGGATATTTTTCAAACATCCCTCACTGTTTGCCCCCTTTTCACATCTGTGCAGTAGGATGCCATGCATTGTGGATACATTACCAGCATTTTGCAGCTGATCGGTTGGTGGCATCTATTGTGATCTCAAGAACTCATTGCAAGACTTGTCACCTATGTTCATGGGCAGACCATGAGATCTAAAGACACCATGTTATGTTGACGTGAGGTACACAGTAAGTTATGTTATGTTGACGTGAGGTACACAGTAACACTGAAGGAGCATCTCTGAAGAAAAAATGTCAAACATTTTGTTTCCTTTCAACAATATCTCAAGTAAGTTTATGTGTCTATTTGTTTATGTGTTCTGTTTGAATTCTTTTAAATTGTTTGTATACATTTATGTGTGTTTTTTTTTAATCTTGTGGGGGGTTTTATTACCGGCTATGGTGCCTTAAAATGTTTTAAATAAATAAATATAAATAAATCAAAAAAGGTAGCTGCAGTGTTGGTACTGAACATGGTGGGTTCAGTTGCAAGAAAACAGTATGGAATCACACATAAATGGTCATCTTTTCACCATAATCGGACATATTTTAGCTGTTTAGATGCAAACAAACTGTCATATGTTTGGCTCCCATTATCATTTCCCACTATCATGATGTGAGTCCAGCCAGTGCGTAACCAAGTGTCCCTACATAGGATTGGCCTCTCCATAACAACAGCCAGAACGGCATCAAACTGCACTATGACCATATACAGTGCATACCTGAATCTTCCTTTCAGAGAATAGATACTAGGCCTTTTACAATTAATGGCCTAGCAAAATTACTAGTGAAAACAAGACAAAATGGCAATGGTCAATATATATACAACACATTTCAGGACAGCAAACAATCCTTCTTAAGTAAGAGTCTGAATTTGTTTGACTGAACAGTTTCATAGCTTGATCTTAATCATATTTAATCAGACAGAAGTTCTATCCTATTCACTGGATTTCAGCTAAGTCAAATCACAACACTAGTCCTTACTCATTCACCAGATCTGGAAAATGAGACTGAAGTACAAACCAAGAACTGTTCCATTTAAATCCTGCTTCTGCTGAGGACTCACCCTGAAGGCACCTTAAAACAAGCCACTTTGACTCAGGCACTCTTTGCATAATAACATGAAAATAACACAGGCCTACTGTATCAGGTTGTTGCAGTGATTTGCAAACAATCATTTTAAGACCCCCTCTGTTGACCTGCCCGGGAGGAATGCAGTGACAGCATACACATTTCACCTAATGGCCCAGCAAAGAGGCACTTGATGAGCTCTTTATCATCACTGTGCAGTTGCCCACCTTCCAGAATTTCCCCGATTCGGTTCTTCCATTTCCCAAATGTGTTTTACTATTTCTTCCCTGGGGGAAAAAAATTGTATTCAAAGCAGGTTTGGTTGTAGTATAGATGGGAAGGCAGAGATTTCCAATCATCTCCTCCCACATCTGTGCCATTTGTTTCCCACTTCTCCTCATGTCTACCATTTCCCATCACCATTAGGCTTTTTGCTAAGGTTTTTTAAAAAAAACACAGTAGTAGGCATCAGTAGTATCATAATACTACAGCGATATCACTGTTATACTGTTAAAAAACTGGGCAAAAAGACTGCCAGCAGTGAAGAAGGTAAATTTTATTTATGTATTCATTTCATTTATGACCCACCTTTCCCCCCTGAGAATCCAAAGCAGCTTACCTTGTTCTTCCCTAGCCACTCTAACCACTGCACCACATTGGCTCTAAGTGGCAAGAGCAAGTGGAAAGCACAGAGAATATTCCTGTCTAGAGGCTCTGCTGCCACTGCAGGGAGGTGGGGTCATGAGGGGAAAATTCCCATGTGGAAGCAACCCTAACCTGCTTGGTTGGCTTCTTTGTATTTTGATAGAGCTTGCCAAATGACAATGAAAGAAAAGCAACACTCAGCACAAACAAACAAAAAAGTCTTCAAAACCAAGCCTGTACTGGAAACACCAAAATGCCAGAGGCATTTTTTTTAAAAAAACCATGAGATTAACTTGTCTTGACATCCTTTTACTGGGAGAAGCCATGGTTCAGTGGCAGAGCACAGTTTTGCACTCCTGGCATCTCCAGTTAAAAGATCTCAGGTAGCAGATGCTGAGTAAGGATCTTTCTCCGGCTGAGACCTTGGAGAGCTACAGCCAGTCAGTATAGACAGCACTGTGGTAGATAACTAATTGTTCATACATTCACTTATGCATGACCTCCAAGTGGGAAAACAGGAGACATTGAGGAAATCAGTCCTGGAAGAACACTCCATGCAGTGGGTTAACAAGAGCCACTACTGCTGCAGCAAAACCTGTTATCTGTTCCCCATTCATTGCTGGCATTCTTTTTTTTCCTGCACTCTGCCTTTATGCAAGAGAAACTTATTTCTTATAAGAATATTAAAAAACTGCCTTGCACAGAGGCTGACCACATAGTAGATGCAGTTTTTGTCAATAATGATCTTCCAAAAATGCAAACTTGTACTGTAAAATTCATGTTATCTACATTATGGTATCACAGCAAAGGATAAGAAAGGAAAAATGAAATAAAGAATGTAGGGGCAGGAGAGTAGCATACAAGTAATCTTTGTTCAGAGAAAAATAAAACCTTCCATGTTCACTGGATGGGTTTTATTTTAAAGATTAATATTATGAATTCAAGATTTCAGAGACCTAGACCAAGTGTCCCCTGTTACCTATTTCAGACTCTACAACTCCAGTCAGTGTGATGATGTGAATGAATGATGTGGTTACATTTGATTATACAAAGGTAGATTTCTCAGTCTCATGAAAAAGTAAAATCCCAACCAGATTTCTTCTTTGGGAAAAAAATTAGTCAAAGCACGAAGAAACCAACACTACTCAAAGTATCAGCATGGGGATATGTTTAATGACATTTTGTGCTAAAAATGCCAAAATTCTGAAAGTGGAATAAATTATGCTACTCAAAAAATCCACATATTATTTGTTTGTTTTAAAAAATACACAAAGGCAGAGTTATATATTTGTTGTTCTGGTTTTTAATCAGGTTGGTCTAGAAGGTCTTATAGCCAGAATACTGGGAGAACCATAATCTCACTTCTAGGTCTAATGGGGAAAATAAACCTAAGATTAAAATCATTTGGAATATGAAATTAATTCTACTCCTCTTCCTGTTTACAGAAAAGTTACATTTTTACCTTTTCAAAACACCTTTTCTCTTTCCTCTCTTCATCTCCTTTTTGCTCCCTGTTGGAGCTAGTGTGGTTTGGTGAACAGAGTGCCACACTAGGATCTGGGAAACCAGGTTCGAATCCCCACTCTGCCATGGAAGCTTGCTGGGTGACCTTGGGCCAGTCATAAACATGCAGCCTAACCTACCTAACAGGGTTGTTGTGAAGATAAAATGGAGGAGAGGTGAATAATATACGCTGCTTCAGGTCTCCATTGGAAGGGGGGAAGTTGCATATAAATAAAGTAAAATCAAATAAAAATTAAATAAATTTCAGAGTGTCAATAGCCAAGACTGCAACCCTGAAGCATAGTTACTAGGAAGTTAGCCCATATGAATTCAGTATGCCCAAGCACGGATCTGTTTAGGATTGGACTACATATCTTCATCTCTCTTTCTGGCCCCTTTTTCTTAAATTTCTTAAATAAATTAAATTTATTGTCAGGCACATCTTTAAGGCCACAGACCAGGCTGGGCAAAGTGCAGCTGCAATGTAATAAGCACATCAATAAAGTTTATGGCTAAACTGGCCTGACCCAGCATTGCCCTGAGTTACAGAAGCAGTGTCTTGTCATTAGTATGCAGGACACATATCCTCTTCATGTCTGCTCATTTGTTCTCAACCCAAGTCAGCTCTATAAATCTCCACAAAAGGGCAAGGCAGGGCTTGGGGAGAAAAAGGGGTGGGGGAAGAGGCTGGAACTGGGGGGTGCTAGGGCCAGAGTTTAACCACTGAATTCAAATTGTTTTGCCTCCAGCAAAAGGAATTATTGGGAAGGGGGGCTAAAGAGATGGGGGCTTAAGCATGTTTTTAAGATTCCCCTCCCCTCTTCACACACCA
The DNA here is from genome assembly GCF_001447785.1 of Gekko japonicus. Taxonomy (NCBI): domain Eukaryota; kingdom Metazoa; phylum Chordata; class Lepidosauria; order Squamata; family Gekkonidae; genus Gekko; species Gekko japonicus. Next base: position 453,900 of record NW_015173148.1, on the reverse strand, counting down.
AAGCCTGGAACTGGGACTCATGTCATCTCTACATGTAAATGGGCAATTCTGGGTGTGAATGACATCATATTGTTCCACACTGCCTTTTTGTTATGGAAGGAGAGAGCAAAAATACCTTTTCAAACAAGGAATAAGTGCAGAAGGCACTGGTGTCACTGCATGTCCCTTAAAAACCAAATAATTCAAAGAAAGAAGAGCTAATAGGATGATGAAATGGGCATGATATCTTACATACCTGACAAGGTTTAGAAATCCCAAAGAGACCTTTTTGACCCAAGGATCTTTTACACTGACAAACAAACTCAACAGCATTTTAGGCAAGTTACTATTATTGTTATTATTATTAATTGGTCATCTTTCAAGGAAAAGGGTTGATACAAGGCAAGTTACATAAAATTTACAAAAATAACAATAAAAGCAACAAGATGAACAGAAGATTAAAATTACTGTTAAAAAGAATCAGCTTCACAAGGAGCAGGAGAAGGTGAAAAGGAAATTTTCACCTGTGACTAGAAGAAGAGCAAGGATATTTCTTGTCAGTCAGGTACATATCAGTGTTCCCTCTAAGCTGAGTGAGTGTGATCTAGCTCACAGTTTTTTAGCCTCCGGCTCACACATTTTTGTCTTAGCTCAGGAAGGATGGCTCCAGAGCAAGCTAATTTATGCAGTAGCCAAATCGCTCACTCACAACTTTAATGCCAGTAGCTCACAAAGTAGAATTTTTGCTCACAAGACTCCACAGCTTAGAGGGAGCAGTGGTACATATGCACATAGGGATGTCAGAACCCCACTGGGGGCAGGGGTCCCCCACTCCCAGGCCCCACCTCTCCATTGCCAATCAGCTGGCCGATGGGGGGACTTACTGCAAAAAAAGGAGTCTCACCCAACATTTTAGCAACATCCCCAACATCGCTTCAATGTGACCCAGAAGTAACATAGGCATGTGTCAGAGACATCAGAGTGATGCTCCGGTCTTTTTTGGGGGGGGAACTCTATGGTAGAAGCTAATTCTACTATAGAGTTTTTGCCCCAAAACCAGAGCATCTCCCCGACTTCCCTGATGTGCCTATGTCACTTCCGGGTCACATTGGAAGTCATGTTGTGGACATCCTTGAAACACTGGATGAGACTCTCTGCTCCCAGTAATCCTACTCCCCATCCCCCACCAGCTGCCCAGAGGGATCTGGCAACCCTATATGCACGTGCTTCTGAATTTGTGAACTGACTGCTTTGTGTATGCTCATTTGAACATGCAAGGTGTTGTAGTCATTAAATGACAAGTACACATGTGTGAACTAGCCCAAATTTAAGAAAGTTTACCTGATAAGAGAAAAAGGAATGCTAAAATCAAAACTACAAGAGACGTCTTTATAAAAGAACACACCAGGAGATGGTAGAGCCTTCCCAATGGACAGTTCGCAAAGACTGTGTTAAACATTCAGCTATTAAACATTTCAGGGAGGCACCGATTCGTTCTCAGGAACCAACCTTTTGCCAAAATTCTAAGATTGCTCATAATTTCTCAGGCCACTTCACTGCAGTCTGCAGATGCATCAGGACCCAATGTTTTCCATCTGCTACATGGAGAACCTTCTACTCTTTTCCACTGCTTTTGATATTATGAATGGGATTTCATGGCTAATATATAGAAGTTCATGAAAGAGGCTTTCACTGAAATGTATATTAGACCAGCAGCACACTTGAGAAGCCATTTTCAAACCAACAGAGCAATAACTAATTCAAAGACTGACATACCTTGGCCTTTCTTTGCCTTCAGATTGTTCAAATGGTAGAAAAACTGTGCAAACTCCATGTGTATAAAATTATATTTTAATGGAAAAATGTACATAAAAATGTGAAGGTTAGCAACACAGAGCTAATGAGCATGAAGATCCTACAGGTATTTTATACCACATGCTTGATTCTTTCCTCTAAATCTTGGGTGGGGGGAGTGCTTTGGCTTAATGATAGATTGCATGTCTTGCATCCATTAAAAACAAGGCTCTCCAGAAGCAAGTGCTGGGGAAGAGGTTTTCCTTCCTGAGACCCTAGAGCTTTGTTGCCAGTCCGCATATTCAGTACAGAGTTAGATGGGCCAGTGATTTGACTCAATATAAGGTAGATTCACGTGTTCATGTGGAAGTCAGTTTCCAATATTCTACCCCTTACTCAATGGGGTATAGGACTGAAAGAGGTTCACAAATTTTAAAATCGCGAACAATTTAAAATCACAATGCAGTCATCCCGAAATCCAAATATATCAATATATCAACAACTCACACTTATAGAACAAAACAAACAAACAAACAAAAACCCTCGAGAGCTAGCAGTCAATCTTGGGGGGAAATAATACACCCTCAAAAGCGATAAAACAATTGGTTGCTCCTCAGCTCCAGCCAAGTTGCAACTTTAGGAGGCAATTATAATACAAGCACTGGGGAGGCAGATTACAGAAAACTGACCCCAACTAACTGGTCTTGCTTATTAGTTGCTGCTGCTGCTACTGCTACTAGGACCTCTGGCAAGTCTTGGCGGAAATACCACTGTAATGTATTCAGCCTGACATGCCCAGACTTGCCCGGGCTGGCCAGGCACAACTCTTCAATAGCTTCATGTCCAAAGACAATGGGTCCGTAGGATCCTAGCCGGCCCAATCAAAGGGCCAGCTTCTCAGCCGGGAGACCAATGGTCGCCCGGTTACTGTAAATAGCCTATCGGGAGTAGGGGGTGTGTTTAGGTGTACTTGGTGGCGGGTTTTCTGAACCTATATAACCAGCCTTCGAGCTGGTCCCTTCGTCTTTGTCCTGAACTAAATAAAGGTATGCTTAGCTGAAATCACTCTCCGTCTGCATACTTTTCACTGGCGACGAAGGTGGGATCCACGACCCCATGAACAAAGACCCGGACGCCAACGCGAGCACCGCACCGAGCCCCGACGCCGAGACCTCCGGGAACCGCGCCGCTTCGCTTCCCAGCTCTCCGGCAACCGCTCATCGCGCAGCTCCC
>NW_015173148.1:443702-447231 GCF_001447785.1 Gekko japonicus | reverse complement strand
GGCCCCCGTTCGTACGAGGTCTCCAGCGAGGATGGCCAGATCCTCCACCGGCACATAGATCAGCTGCGCCGTCGCACGCTACAGCTGGACCCTGAGGATCCGGACGAGGACCCAGAGCCTGCCACATCGGCCCCACTCCCGGCACCGGATCCACAGCCGCCTCTCCGTGAGGAACCCGAGGCACCTCCCACCGTGGTGCCAGACTGTCCTGCCTCCTCGGCGCCCTCGTCGGCCCCAGGCCCCTCGGCTCCCAGGGCCCCCGAGACCGAACCCATCGCTACCCCGGAGCCCCGACGCTCGACGCGCCCCAAGAAGCCACCCGCCTACTTGAAGGACTTCGTCTGTGGGTGCCTTCTGAACCAAGGGGGGAGGGGTGTAATGTATTCAGCCTGACATGCCCAGACTTGCCCGGGCTGGCCAGGCACAACTCTTCAATAGCTTCATGTCCAAAGACAATGGGTCCGTAGGATCCTAGCCGGCCCAATCAAAGGGCCAGCTTCTCAGCCGGGAGACCAATGGTCGCCCGGTTACTGTAAATAGCCTATCGGGAGTAGGGGGTGTGTTTAGGTGTACTTGGTGGCGGGTTTTCTGAACCTATATAACCAGCCTTCGAGCTGGTCCCTTCGTCTTTGTCCTGAACTAAATAAAGGTATGCTTAGCTGAAATCACTCTCCGTCTGCATACTTTTCAACCACCCTCCAAAAAGTGGGTCAACTAGAGTTAAGTAGATGGAATTAGAGCAACTGAAGTTACTCAAGTCCAGGTGTTAAGCAGCCTCTCCCTTCCCAATCCCTGGCAGGAGGTCTTTTATACAATTTCTATGCAAGGAACAGAGCTAGAACAGCAACAGTCTGCAGACCAAGGTGGTAAGCACCCTTCCTGTGCCCATATAAACATACTAACATAAGGTTAATACTGGGGATGGGATCATGTTCAGATAAGAAGGTATTTTTGGATGAGTGAAGATAAAAATGTGAGAGATTCTTTTGCATATCCATCACAACCCTGCCATAATGAATCAGAACAATAAATACAAGGGCTTAGGAGGGCACTTTTTGAAGGCACTCTTGTTGACTCCACATTTTAGTTGAATGTCAGCAGGGGGAAATTATCTGTTGCTTTGCTAGGCTGCTCTCTGCATTGCCCCTAATTCCAAAAGCCCCTCAAGGCAATTTCTCTGTGTTCTGATAAACCTGAGCTGACAGCCGTGTCCCTCTTCTTGGAGGGTTACCTTAATGAAGCCATCTAATAGGTAAAAGCTTTATTAAAGGAGAAGGGCTACCTACTGAGAAGGCCCTACAGCTGGGAATCAGCTGAGCTTGCTCTTTCCAAATGTGGAAGGGAAAGCCCTGTTTTTGTACGGGATATCGCCTGACCAGACACAATGCAGTCTCTGGTGGAAAACTGCATGGGGGGAAAGCTATTAATAGTATCATGTGGCAAAGGTAAAGAAAGTAGTGGTTCTTCCATTACAAATTTGACTCAGAATGTTACAAGCCGTGGCTGGATGGCTTAGACTGAGTCAACTGAAATTGAATCCAATGAAGACGGAGGTCCTGTGCCTGAGTCAGGGCGGTCTTTAGCACAGGCTGGATGTGCTCCTGTATAGGGAAACCCATCAGGAGCTAGGCTGCTGCGTTTTGCACTAGCTGCAGCTTCCAGATTTGCGACAAGGGCAGCCCCATGTAGAGAGCGTTACAGTAGTCCAGTCTCGAGGTGACCATCGTGTGTATCAGTGTTGCCAAATCGTTGTGGTTGAGGAAGGGATCCCACTCCCAACCTTCGATGGGGCACCATTGGTGCCAGCACCAGAGGTTAGGAGCTTGGGAGTGCTCTTGGATGCCATTTTGAGAGCCAGTTTGGTGTAGTGGTTAAGTGTGCGGACTCTAATCTGGGAGAACCGGGTTTGATTCCCCACTCCTCCACTTGCACCTGCTGATGTGACCTTGGGTCAGTCACAAGCTCTGGCACAGCTGTTCCTGAAAGGGCAGTTTGTGTCAGAGTTCTCTCAGCCCCACCCACCTCACAGGGTGTCTGTTGTGGGGAGGGGAAGGAGTTTTTAAGTCGCTCTGAGACTCCAAGTGAAGGGCGGGGTATAAATCCAATCTCTTCTCTTCTTCTTCTTCTCCTTAACAGGTAGCAGCCACTGCCAAGTCAGCCTTCTACCATCGTTGGCTGATTAGGCAGCTGGTTCCCTTCCTTGACCACAACAACTTGGCAACTGTGATCCACGCGATGGTCACCTTGAGACTGGACTACTCTAATGCTCTCTATATGGGGCTGCCGTCGCAAATCTGAAAGCTGCAGCTAGTGCAAAATGCAGCAGCCAGGCTCCTGATGGGTCTCCCTATGCGGGAGCACATCCAGCCTGTGCTAAAGGCATTGCACTGGCTGCCAATAGCATTCTGAGTTCACTTCAAGGTGCTGGTTCTCACCTTTAAAGCCCTATATACTCAGGGGCCAGATAATGAAACTGAAGCTCAAATACTTTGGCCACCAAATGAGAAGGGAGCACTCACTGGAGAAGACCATGATGCTGGGAAAGACTGAAGGTCAAAGAAGAAAGGGACAGCAAAGGATGAGATGGTTAGACAGTGTTATCGATTCAACAAACATGAAATTAAGCAAACTCCGGAGGACAGCGGAAAAAAGGAAGACAGGAGGGCCTGGTGTGATGTGGTTCATGGGGTTGAGAAGAGTCGGACTCAGCTGTGTGACTGAACAACAACAACAAAGGATAAAAGGGTTTTTTTTTTTTAAGGTACAAAATTATTTTGAATTTAGTTTAAGATGTATGGTGTGACTGTTGATTAGGGCTGCCAAATGCAGCCGGGGGGCGGGGGAAAACTCTTTGTTTTCCCCTCAAACGGCGTGGCCCCGCCCAGCGTGTGATGTCACTTCCGATGACGTCCTGGTGGCGCGCGCGCGCGCGCTTGCGCATACAAACACGGCTCTCGGACCAGCAGGAAGAACCCCCGCCGGTAAGAATTTTTTTTTTGGCAACCCTACTGTTGATAGTGAGGGATATTGTTGATCATTATAAATTAAGTAGGAATAAGACCGTTGTGGAAATAAATACAACGAGATCTAGAAAGAGGCTCTGAGAGAGTGCCAAGGCCTTGGGCATTCAGCATCAATGTGCTGTGGTGACCTCAGCAGGGCAGGGCATAATGACACAGAGTCCACCATTTTCTCCAGAGGAATTGATCTCTGCTGCCTAAAGAGCAGTTGTAATTTTGAGTGATCTCCAGCCCTCACCTGGAGATTGGCAACAATTGTTACCCAGGAGGAAATGACTGGTCTGAAGGGTGGAGTCTATGGCACTGTACCTGTCTGAAGTCCCACTCCTCCTCAAACCTCACCCTCTCCAGGCTCCACCCCTCAAATCTCCCAACCTGGAGTTGGCAACTCTATCTCCTTCCCAGCCAGGCATCAACCTGCCATTATCTGCCCCTCTGATTTCAGCTTTCCATCTCCCCCCCTCCCTCCTGGAGATCAGCTGTAATTCTGAGTGATCTCCACCCCTCAC
>NW_015173148.1:423282-443165 GCF_001447785.1 Gekko japonicus | reverse complement strand
CTGAACTCCAGATTCCCCCCCCCAGAGAAAATAACTGCTTTGGAAGGTGGGCTTTATGGCATTCTGTTCAGCTGAGGCCTCTCCCCTCCCCAAACCCTGGCTTCCATGGACTCTTCCAGAAAATCTCCAGGAATCTCCCTATCTGGAGCGGGCAACCCTAGACTCAGGACTGGCCCCAATGAGTTCCTCACAAAGGCCTGCAAAAGGCTTCCTTCCTTTGTCTGAACCAAGCTTGGTTTCCTACCGTGGCGAAACGGGCTCCAGTTTACCACTCAGCTGTTTGCCTCCCACCCTCATCCCATGCGTGTATCTCACTCCTTAAATTTGCTGCCATGACTCACTGAATTGTCACTGCCTTTTTAGAGGGACGGTGAGATCCCTCTGGCCGAATCTCCGTATTTGGAGATGGAATCCCCAATCTTTGGGGGATCCCTGGAAAGTTGGCAACCCAAGGGTCTGGCCTTTCCTTGCTTCCCTGCGTTACCTCCTCCCTTTGGTATTGTGCAGAGCAGGGAAGACTATGTGGTCTGAGGACAACAAAGATTATTAGCCCAAATTAAAGAATTTATTTAACTATTTACACAATTATGGAGCGCGCACACACTAAATAAATAAGGCACAACTGTAGGAGTAAGGGCATAAATCAACAGGGGTTAAACGCAGTCATCTTTCCCTACACACAAAATTCTAGCTCTGGAGTTTGTGGGCTCAGGATAGGATCTCTCCTTCGACTGGCTCTGCTTCAGCCTCTTTCTCTCTTGCCCAAGAGAGCAGGGAAACTTCCATTCATTCCCCAGTCCACCTGGCTGTGGAGTGGCTGAATTTCTGCTGCCTCTCAGGGTTCCCCCACGTCTCTGGCTTGTGGCCTAGCTGGAGTCTATATTGATGCTGCCCCGCCCCAAGGTCCCTCTTTTCCCGCACTTTTTGGTACAGCTCAATTAAGCCTTCTGGGGGAACATTTTAAACACACAGATGGCAGCCATCTCACAGATACAGATAACTGCCATTTCGTTACACCTACCAACAGCTACTGAGGGGAAAAGTTAGTCACACATGGGAGGCAACTGTCTTCGTCAAGAGAGAAAGCCGTCTGCCAAGAAATTCTGAGAAGGGCCCAGAGGCTGAAGGAGTGAGCGGGGAAAAGGAGCAAACCCAGCACCCAGCCAATGGCACACGAGTACTCTTGAGTGGCGGCTGGGTGGGACTCAAGCAACGCAGTCAGTGGCTAGGGACACGTTCTGAGTGACAGATCATTCAGCCAACTGATTTTGGAGTGCATGGAATCTTGACAGACCAAAATGCTTTTATTATATAGGAGAGATATGGTCACAGCTCACTGTCCATGCCCATGGTATACAAAGAATGTCACTAGCCCCCATGCATGCAATGAGAAATCTGAGGAATGTTGAGTTTTTGAAGATCTCGTGTCCCCTCTCCCAACAGTCCTGGACTTCATTCCTTATTCCCTGACCTCTTCATCCTTACATACTGTCTAGTGCATCTTTACCAGTCTAAGAAACTCAGAGAGGCATACTCAGTTCTTCTTTCCTCATCTTAATCCTCCCAACAACCCTGTGAAGTACATTAGCCTGAGAGACAGTGATTGGTCTAAGGTCACCAAGTGAAATTTATGGCAGAATGAGGATTTGAATGTGGGTTTCATAGATCCTAGCTTGGCACTCCAGCCATGTACAACAGTTTTGCTCTTTTTGAACTCTGATCTGCCTCACTTCTTATGATGCTATTAGCTTATATGCTTTGCAGTCATACTGTAGCTTTGTAAGAAAACTTCTCTGGCTGCCATTGGCTTAATCGCTCAGGGAAGCTGGGATAGGTGGTTGAGTTTCGAAGGCAGCCTGAAGAGATCTCAGGATTTAAACTCCAATGTTAGTCAGCCTTTTTCTTGTTGTTTTTAAATGAAGCCATATAAATATAAACCCTATGTCTTTGGAAGATATCTTGTGAGTGCCAGTTGAGTAGTTTGTGAGCCTTTTGATTGAAACAGATTTACACCTGCTTTGTCTATGAGCCGTTTACACTCTAAAGTACATAGCATGAAGTAGTATTATTATTGTCTTTACTGTTTTTGCAACCAGAGTCCTAAACAGCAAAGAATAAAGTAGTGGACCCAGGCGGTAGAACAGTTAGATTCAAGTCCAGTAGCACCTTAGGGACCAACATGATTTTGTTACTACTTCAGTTCTGTGGGTTTACCACAGAAGACAGCTAGGCTCCATGCTAATTGGCAAAAATGGATGAAATAAGTAACACAACTCTACAAAGCCATTTTCAGTGTTTTAAACCTGATTCTTCTATTGTTCTTTTTGTTTTTAAAAAGGTTTAAGGTAAATATATATACTTAATTGAACAAATGTACATGTGATGCCATTTTTTTAAAGCAGAACACTTGTCTTAAAAATGAGGGATGGATAAGACATGCTGAAATGCTGTTTGGTTTACTGACCAGTGCATCTTTCAAATGCAAAGCAAACAAATAAACCCCTAGTGAATCCTGATTTACATATGTTTGAATACATCACAGTCACCAAACTATAGTCATATAATTATAATTTCTGAACCGGAAAGATCACAAATATCATCACTGCTAAGATGTATGAGCTCAGATCATTCTTCATGTTAACCGACAACACTCATCAGGAATCTTCAAGAAGGGGAAAAAGAAGGATCCGGGTAACTACTGATCTGTTGGCTTGACGTCTATACCTGGGAATGTTTTAGAACAAATCATCAAACAGACAGTTCTTGATCATTTAGAAAGGACAGCTGTGATTATGAAGAGCCAGCATGGGTTTCTAAAGAACAAGTCATGTCAGACTAACCTTGGTCCCCAAATTTGCTGCAGGAGAGCCATGGATGCCGGGCAGATTATCTGTGTGCAATCACACCGCCACATCTGGTAAGTGTAGCGCACTCGTGGCTTCCCTCCGAAAACCCACAGTTAAAAAATACCTGCCAAGAAGTACTAGCAACCCGTTTGCCATGGGCTGCTGACGGAATCGGGTGGTGTGATCGCGCCAGCGCGCAGCTATCCCCTGAATCTCCAGAGTTCACTTTCAAATGGTTTGCTCATCATCGCTGTTTGCAACATATCACAGAGGTATCTTTTACAACTTTTACTCTTCAAAAGGCTGAAAAGTCTTTGCCAAAAGAATGAAAGGCAAGGAGGAAAGAGACACAAAAAGGACCAGATACCCATCTTACTGCTCCAGCCATTGTTTTGCCACCCAGGTATTTCAGCTCCTACAGAGAACAGGATTAAACAGGTCACTATGGAATCCAATTACAGATTTACCTTTTCAAATGTTGTTATAACATAAAATGGAAAGCTGACACAAAAGTACTGATGAAGGAAAGCGAGCAAAAGGAGAAAAAAAAACCCTCAGAGCAGGGCCAGGCAAAGTTAAGCTAATTTAACATCGTTTCTTTAAATTTGATTATTTAAACACATGCTTAATTCTCTCCCATTAACGAGATCAAAAAGTGCTCGATTTTGGCTGCATCAAAAGTCCAGTATTTGGACCAGTGCTTCCTAAACCTCTGTAAGTTGATGTATACTTTTTTTCCAAATTAAAGCTGGAGAGACACTTCACACTTACACCTGAAGAAAGGTTCCTCTTAGAGTTTGGCTGCGGTCACACGGAACATTAGCCACGCTACAGAGACGGAAGATAGGCGGATTTTCCAGACGCGACCACACCACCACATCTGGGAAGCATAGAGCTCCCGTGCCAAACCCAAGGCTTCCCGCCAAAGATGCGGGGTAAAAAACTAGTACCTCCGAGGTACTAGTTTTCGGAAACCACGGGGCAAGGGTGGGCGCCTGATCGCGTTTCCGGTGGAATCCCATGGCATCCGGCGCCCACCCATGTCCCATCACGAACAGGTTTTTTTTCCAAGTCTCCACAGGATGCGCACAAGCGCCCAATGGCGCATCCGCACAAAGAGGCCCCCTCCCACTGCAGCCAGGCTTGTCACCTCTGGAGGGTCGCTATGGCCACTGTCGCACAGGCGGTTAGAGCAGCTGTGACGAGGGGGCCCACCTCCCCCTCCATTGGCTATGCCTCGGAGCTCTGTTGGGGTCCGGAAGCGCCTGTCGCCCTCTCTGGTAAGCCCACCACCCACCTTCGGATGTGCAGATACAATTGCTCAGTCATGCGTATGTACAAACGTCAGTTTTTTTAAAAAATCTATCCCGTTTGCCACGGAAGCGGCGCCTAGCGATTGCTGGTGTGATCGCGCCGCTTCTTTGCCGCGCTGCAGGATGGTCGTGTGATCGGCCCCTCCCCCCTAAACACAGGACCTTGACAGGACGTCTGATCATGCAACCGCGCATTATTTTGCCCTGGGGCAAACAGCCACGCTTCCCCCCCCCCCCCCGCATTTTCCTGCTCATGTGACCGGGGCCTATGTAAAGCTAACAATTACCTGCCCCGAGAGAAGATCTGTGTACCAGCCTGTGTACCACTTTTAGGAAGGTGAGAGACTTTTATGGAGTGCTGGTTCAAGCATTTATTATGCCAATAGAAGTCTAGAATTATGGCTACAATCCTAAGCATACTTACCAAGGAGTAAGTCCGTAGAGAGTTACTTCTGAGCACACATGTTTAGGATTGCACTGCAAGCCCAGTTCTAATGTAATTCATACCTATGCTTTGTACACACAGTTATGGCTTCTGAATATCTTTGTGAGTAATATATGCTCTTTTCTGATTCTTAGGTCCCTCTTCTGTTTAGGATGAAATGTGTCACCAGCAATACAGAGACATGACAATGGCATGAATTTTAAGCAAAATTTTGTTTCATTGGCCTCTGTGAATGTTTGCCCAGCTTGGTAACATGGTGAATGCTTGTCAGTCTATTAGCACACACTGAAATTGACCCAAACGTATTGAAGAATACACTTATAGGGTTGCCAACAGGCCTGGAGAAATATGTCTTGTCTCTTTAATGTGTATAAATGCTTGCATGGAATTTAGACTGAATTGCTTTCAAGGGATATAAGTCTTTACATAAACAAATTTGTGAACAATACAGACCTGAGGTATCACTTTGCCTTGGAAAACTTTGATTACATAGGGAATATGTGAGCCCTCTTTTGAGTAGAAAAATCTCAGGATAGCTGATGCCAGTCTTTGGGTATTCCTGGTAACCTGAGTCATCTGAGCAATAAAGCCTGAGTAAACATGATACAAAATCTGTAGATAATATGGAAGAGGAGGAAGTTAGTGATGGAGAATCAGATGACACCTCAAGAAGTTCCAGCAGTACTTCGGATACCTCAGAATTGGAGAAAGGGGCTGCTGCAGCGAAAATACCTAATCTGAAGTACAAGAAGAAGAAACATAAAAAATAAGCAGAGAGTTTAACAGAATAGGGATTATTAATCACCTGAGATCAGTATTAAGATTCAAGCTAGCTTTATTTAGAATTCAACTTTTTTTAGAATTCAACTTTTTTTTTATAAAACACTTCTTGTTGTTATTGTAGGATTGATATATAACTTGGAATATGATCCTTGTCTTATTTTTGGTGATAGTATTAGTTTTTCCTTTTTCTCCCTCCCTGTAGGTTGTAGTATATAAAATGCAATTTTAAAAGTTATTTAAAAAACAACAGGAATCTATCAAGTGAAACACTACACCTAGGTATTTGAAGGACTTTACCTGTTCTCTGTTGTATCCATTGATCTGCCATTTATATTTAACATATCTCCTAGTAAAGACTAAAATATTGGTCTTTTGGAAGTTTATTGTTAGTTGTTCGCAGTATGCTGTAAGAGCATGATGGGCTCTTCCAAGCTCTACTTCAGAATAGAATAAAATGGCTTTGTCATCTGTGTATAATAAGGCAGGTATCGGTCTGTTTGCTAAGTTTGGTGGCTTTGAGCTTAGTGTGTTGGCTGAAAAGTTGAGAAGCAAAGTAACTAAAGATTCTCACCTTCCCTAATAGAAAACAGAAAATAAAAATAGCAGAATACCTATCCCTTTTTAAAACCCTCCGGAGTTCACAAAATTATACACACTTTACACTTTTGAATTTCTGAAAAATAATGAACATATTGGATGAAACTGAAATGTTGCTAAATAAGAATAAACAAACAAAATGATAACCACACAATAGATTAATGTATTAAACTGACCCTGCTAAAAGTTACTAAAGTAGCTCAAAATAAGAAAAGAGCTGCAGATTTATTTTTAAACATTTTTTATCAAAAACCTTTTTTTAAGCTTCCAAAATATACAATTACATTTTAAAGTAATTTAAATCCCAGACAAGGAAAGTAGTCAGTCAGTCAGTCAAATTTATTACAGCCAATTGACCAGCAGTACAAGAATAAAATAGTACAATCACAAACCACAGACCCCCAACTAAAATCGTCATCATCCCCAGATTCTACATCCTATCTAAAATTATCCTCTCTAAAACTATTCTGAGTCTGTGCTTTTTGTTAAAAACTTTCGCTTCTCGGCCTTTTGGCTAAGAGCGTTAGCTATATAAAGTAATCAGTTCTTATCAGTTAAAATTACCTAATGTTCAGCAGACTTTTCTTAAACATAAGAAATATCAGGGTGTTTTCAAGCCATAGATGTATGATTTACATCAACAAGGTCAACATACCATAACCAGTCTGTACATTGATTATGCATTTATTTTACATTTAAACTGTCCAACTGTCTACAAGTCTGATGAGCCATAATTTACACAGCTAGAAGGAAGAGGTTCTCCCCACCCATCGCCATAATGTGATTCCCCATAGTAATCCTGACTGCTTTGCATCACATTTATGCAAGCATTCCTTGGTGACCTGGTAGAAGATTTCAACTTCCCTTTGGCTATTAACCTCAACACCTCTTATTATTTTGGGTATAGCAAAGCAGCCTAGCACATCCTGTAATTATACAAGTAGAAACCTGCAAAAAATCATGGAAAGTACTATTCTAATTTGTTTACCCTATGCTGAGCCCTCCTTGCATCTCCACAGCCCATCCTATAGACATGCATGTAAGGAGGATCTTGCAAACGAATATGTCAAGACATATTAGAATCTTCCTCAAGCCTCTTTCTCTTCACATCTGTGACATTCAGGACTCTTTTGCTCCCCAGTAAAACAAAAATCACAAAGCATTTTAAGTGATATAAATGGGAAGTACCTTTTATAAGTTGGGCAGGGACTTTAGAACTGACCAGCAAACCTAGTACTAGGTATTTACATAGATTTCTAGAAGAGCCTCACATCTGTGTCTGTTCAGAGATCATGTTTTTTCCCCATCCAGTAAGGAATGAACCAAGAAAGATAAGCTATATGCACTATACCAGTGGTCTTCAACCCATGGGTCAGGCAGCCACACTGTCAGCTAGCTGCCATTTATGTGTATTCTGCCCTTCCCTGTTCCCGCTTGCTTGCAACTCAGCAGCTTGCAGTAAACATGCCAGGGAAACCGTGGGAGCTAGACGTCGTTATCAGTCTGGCCTTGTGAGGTAGGGAGGGCTTGCAGTCCACATTTGGTGTGAATCTTTCTGCTCTCAGGATATCCCGCGACTCTCCCACTCATTATGTAATCTCCCGCTGGGAGTCTTCCCGCCCGCGCCCGCGCGCTCTAAGTTCATTTGCTTAGCTAGTTGCCTTGCCCAGCTATATGTATTGGGATGTTCCCGCCTTCTAGTTATTCCTAACAATAATCCTGTGGACATGGTACCAGTCTTGTACACTAATAAAGCATAACGCTTCTTAGGAAACGTGTGTGAAGAGTTACTTGCTGTGGAACCGGACACACACTGGCTGAGTTATGAGCCCCTAAAGAGCCACTATTTTCGCTGCCTCCGGGAAGGACCTGCTATTACTACATACGCATAGAGGGGTTAGTGCCACACCTTCTTCCTCTTTTTGCATGTATGTTGTGAGAAGCAGAACAGCAAAGCAAAGTCACTCAGCACTGCAGAAGATTTCTCAATGACTTGTTCTATACTACAGTGCACCAACTATTTCCAACTCTTTTGATGTACTGCCCACAGTTCTGGACTTGGCCCCAGTGAGATCATATTTCTGGCTTCTGTATTCCTACATATTTCCAGTCTGTGAGTCCTGGGTGGCTGGGTCTAAAAAGGTTGAGGGCCACTGCATTAGACTATTAAACTGTAAATGTGGACAAGTAGCCATGTATGGTTGCCAGCTCTGGGTTGGGAAATTCCTGGAAATTTGGGGGTGGACCCTTGAAATCCACCCTCCATACTCCACTCTTCAAAGCAGCCATTTTCTCCAGGGGAACTGATCTCTTTAGGCTGAAGATCAGCTGTAATTCCAGGAGATCTCGAGGCCTCATCTGAAGTTGGCAACTCTAGAGCCATGGCTCAGTGACAAAGCACCTCCTTTAGATGCAGAAAATCCCAGGTTCAGTCACTGGCATCTAAAATGCCAAGTAGATGTCAAATAGAAGGATTTCAAGTAGAAGGGTTTGGGAATGGTCTTTGTGAAACTCTGCTAATAAGAGTGCTGCAGTGGCATCTGATTTGTAAAGTGTAACATTACATAATGCATTAATTTTTGATTTATTTGTTATTATCTGTGTTGCTATGAAACACAGCAGGGAGGGAGAAGGAAAATGTTCATTTAAAAAAAATTAAAACATCCAAATGTTGTATGAAAAATCATCATATACAATACAGAACACCAAACCAGATATTTCACCTGATTTCATAAAAATTCAAATTAACCCTTGACCGAAGAACAGTACACTCCTTCAATCTGGGATGGTTGTCTTCTGCGACCAAGCACACTGCTTCTGGAGAGATGCACATTGAGTTGTGAGGAAGGTAGGGGACACCTGCCTAGCCAGCCAGATCAGCTGAATCAACCCTGGTGATCAATGGGGTGACAGATGTTGCAGCCAGATCACCCACATCAAATCAAAATAATTAGTACAAAAATTTATAAGCCAGCTGGAAACTCTGCTTTAAAATCCTTGCAACCAAAAAGACTCAGTCTGTTGGACTGTCATCTCAACTAAATGGGGTTTAATATGTTGTCAAAGGCTTAAATGGGGTTTGTTCGTGACATAGTTTACAAACTATGTTTTATCATGATGTCCGAATGCATGTTTTTATGGTTTGTGACTTGGATGTTGTTTGTACAATACATCAGCTGACATACGAACACAAATAAATATGATGGAAGATTCAACTCAGGTTGTAAACAGAATCTGTGAGAAAGGATTTGTGAAACATGAGCTGATGGGGTTGTAAGGTGCTGTTTAAAGAGGAAAGATAAAGGGGCAAGGGGCATGAGTCAGTGGCAGACCATCTGCTTTGCATGGATAAAGTCCCAGGGTTAATCCCCGTTATCTCCATTTTTAAAAATGACTGGCTAGTAGGTAATGTGAAAGATCTCTCCCTGAGACCCTGGAGAGCCACTACCAGTCTGAGTAGACAATATAGATCTTGATGGACCAATGATCTGATTCAGTTAAAGACAGCTTCATGTGTTCATGTGTTCAGGAACCTCAACTGCGGGCCCATAGCTATGGCAAGGCCCCACCCAAAATGTGCTGGATCTCACCAGTCAGCATTCCTCCTGCTCCAGAAGGCAGGGTGGAGGTCGAGCATCACCCTCTCCTCCTTAAAAACTGATGTATTTCTTTTCCCAACCTGTGGAGTGTAGTTGGAGCTAGTGAGAGGAGATAGGTGCTCCCCCCCCCCCCAGTCATAGGGTTGCCAGGTGTCCCCAGGAAATTTGTTTTTAAAATACATTTAAACATCTGGTATTTTAGGATGAGGTCAGGTGGCACCAGGACTTGCCTGGTGGCAGCTAGTGCTCCTCAGTATGCTTTTCAAACTTTGAAGAGGAGGCACTGTCAAGCCAGTGTGTGCCCGGCACTCTTCCTCCAAGTCCAAAGAGCACGAAACATGCTGCTCATACTTGGAGGACTCAGTGCAGGGCCCAAGTGTGAACCAGCAGATGTGGCTGCTGTTTCCCATGTGTGCCTGGTGCCAATGCTACCCAGGCCCAAAGAGTGCACAGCAGGCAGCCTCAGTGGCTGATGAACAGCCACAACCTGGGAGGACACTGCAAGGTTCAGGCAGGATGAATCTGTCTCTAAGATAATCATCTTTTATGGAGGGTTTTGCTTTAACTGCCAGTGCTTAAAGTCACCCCTTTAAATAACTAGCAACCTAGCTAGCATTTCATCTCTGGTGCATTTAATAATGTCCATTAACTAATGCATTGTGTGCACCTCCTGGAAGAAACTGCTAAATTTGCAACACATCGTGCAATTAGCTTAATAATTTTGATTTTAAGTATAGAGTTTAAAATTAGTATGGGTAACTTACTTCAGTTTGGCCTTGTATTGCAAGCGATTAAGAAAAACAGCTTAAAATATTAAAAATTTTCTATATTACTTTAAGTTTTAGAAATCAGACAATTTCAAACGTTGGTTCTTTCTTTCATATGTGGTGGATGTGTGATAGAGTTAAAAAATATTGGTCCTGAATTCATGAATTGTTACAAAAAATGCTAAAATGTACTATATCTTATTTACCAGAATGGTTTTTATTGAACATATTACCAAAAAATTGTAAAAAGCGAGATTCTTATTTTATTGTACATGTAGTGACAGCTGCAAGAATATTATATGCCAAATATTGGAGGAAGAATGAAATACCTTCAAAAGAAGAAATCTTAAATTAAATAATTGAAACTGCAAAGATGGACAAATTAACTTTAATTTTGAGAGGACAAAATGAACAAAAAATTGAGAATACATGTTCAAGGTTTTATAAATGGATGAAAGAATACAATAAAACCATATGGACATACAACCAAATCAGATGAAAATATGAACTATATTTTTAGTTGTGAGCAAAGTTCTATTCAAATTTACATGGCGGGGGAAAAAATAAAGAAGCAAAATATATAATTAGATAATGTATGAGGTAACTTAACAGATAAAATAATGAGGTAAATGGAAACCCCAACCTGTATGTATGTTTGTTTGTTTGTTTGTTTTTGTTTTTTGTTGGTCTTTAAAAAAATTGTTTTTCAAAAAAAAGAAAAAGAAATCAAACAATTTCTTTTTTTTTATTTTACCCCACTCCGCTGCACAATAGAGTCTGTTGTACAGTTTTCATTTTACCCTAGTAACAACTCTTTGAGTTGGAGACTTGCCAAAAGCCATGCAGTATGCATCAAAGTTGAAATTTCCGTGTTCAGACCCAAAATACTACCCGGAATTGTTCTAAATCACAGTCTCAAAGTATTTACATGGCAACTCAAATTCCAATAACTCTCCCATTCCCATCAGGTGATAACAGTGACAGGCAAATATAGGCTAGTTGCACCTTTACTGGTCAAATACAGATGAGTAATTCTGGCCAGTTATTTCATTCCATCATTTAGTACTCAGATACACTGTCTCTGAACATGGAAATTTCTATTTCTCTCTCATGGCTAGAAACATTTTTAAAGTAAAAAAAAAGTGGAATTGAGAACATAAGAAGAGCCCTGCTGGATCAGACCAATGGTCCATCTAGTCCAGCATTCTGTCTCACACAATGGCCAACAGTTTCTTGGGAGGTCCAGCAACAGGACATAGAGGCCAAGGCCTTCCCCTGTTGTTGCCTCCTGGCACTGGGATTTAGAGGTTGACTGCCTCTGAACATTGAGGTTCCCTTTAGTCACCATGGCTAGTAGCCAATGCTCCCTCTAAGCTGTGGAGTCTTGGGAGCAAAAATTCTACTTTGTAAGCTACGGGCATTAAAGTTGAGAGTGAGCAATTTGGCTACTACATAAATTAGCTTGCTCTGGAGCCATCCTTCCTGAGCTAAGACAAAAATGTGTGAGCTGGAGGCTAAAAAAAACTGTGAACTAGCTCACACTAACTCAGTTTAGAGGGAACACTGCTAGTAGTCACTGATAGACCTATCCTGTATGAATCTATCTAATCCCCTTTTAAAGCTGTCTATGCCTATGGCCATCCCTACATCCTCCAGCAGTGAACTCCACATTATAATCACTCCCCTTGTTAAGATGTATTTCCTTTTGTCCATCCTGAATCTACTGCCTATAAGCTCCATTGGATATTCTTGAGTTTTTCCTTTTTCACTGCTGCAGCACACTGGCTTTCATTGAGCTATGCTCCCTCTCACTCTCAGCAAGTTCAGATTCAGACCCCATTGGCCTATTCTTGAAGTTGGGATTTTTCGTCACTACTTAGACTGTATAGTGGGTTGTAATAAAAAGTATTACACTGCTGTTACTCTTGAATTAATTTCCTATTATATTGGTACAGTGACCCAAAACTTTGTAGGTTTTAAATATACTGAATTTTTTAATTACATTGAGGAGAACCCAAGTTCAGCGTCACAGTTCCTAACTTCAGGGTATGTATTTAAGTCATTATTTTCCCCTTCATTATTCCTTCCAATAACTTTCACTTCGCAAAGTTGATTTCTTCAAAGAGGGACTGTTGTTGAACAGTTTGAAAATTTGCGTTGTCTGTTACCTGTTAAACAAGTCAATATATTCTACATGTAAATGTATTTGTAATAAACTTGAAACATTTTTGTGAGATATACCACTTGACTTACTTAATTATTTAGAAGTATAAGAAGAGAAGAAGAAGAGATTGGATTTATACCCCGCCCTTCACTACCCAAAGGTGTCTCAGAGCGGCTTACAAACTCCTTTCCCTTCCCCTCCCCACAACAGACACCCTGTGAGGTGGGTGGGGCTGAGAGAACTCTGACACAGACTGCTCTTTTTCAAGGACAGCTGTGCCAGAGCTTGTGACTGACCCAAGGTCACATCAGCAGGTGCAAGTGGAGGAGTGGGGAATCAAACCTGGTTCTCCCAGATTAGAGTCTGCACACTTAACCACTACACCAAAATGGTATAACCAGTGCAGTTCTGTACAGACACATAATGGGCTGCTCTCCACTGTGCTAAATTGGCCCCTTAACAGAAAATTTGTCTCCCTAACAAAAAACCTCTGGTTACGAGCCTGCTCAATTTGCCATAGTGCTCTTAAGAGGGAGGTTCTACTGTACTTCAAAGTGGGAAAGAGAAAGCAGTATCTGAAAAGGAAACTTCACTGGTTTACTGGTGGGCCACCTGGAAACCCACTGTCAGGGGTTTTAATTTTGACACTGTAGGGCAAACCTATACTTAGGTCTTTGAAAACACGAGCCATACTATTGCACTAAGGATATTTGAATTCTTCTGAAAATCAGACCATAAATTGTCTATGGTAAAATAAAGAAGGAAAGCCATTCATCTTCCATTTACAAATCCCTAAATCGAAATATAAGCTCCTCTGTAGAGAGAGCCAGCTTATGAGGGAGCAACATTAACTACAGCCTGCAACATGTTGATGCTGATTGGGTGAAATCACATGCCGCTTCACAGCTATGCACTAAACATAAAGTTAGCATGGCCAGTGGCTCAGTATTGTGCCATTGTCCTTTGCTAGCCCAGTAGGTGCATGCGCCGACCAAGCAGTCTGGTCCCAGGGCTTTATTGGCTTTCATTTCTTGAAGAGCACTGAATATCTCATTAGTTGAAAAAGATGCTTCCAAAAGGACAAAATCTTGCTGCTGCACTGTTTAGAGAAAAATTGGGATTCTGGGGTTCTTCTGGTGCATATAATTCCACATAAAATTTCTTAAGCTGTTGTACTGTAACTTTAGTTAAAATTAATTTCTATCATTTATTGATATAGGAACAATTAAGTTTTTCCGTCTTTCTTTCTTTCTTTTTTTTTTAGAAGTCTAGGAAGGTGCAGGGTGGTTTTACGTTTGTTCCAGTCAGAGAAAAAAAGGTAACTAGAAATCTCATTCTGTTCCAAGCCATCCAAGTTGGTTTGTGTATCATGGACTAGACATGCATACTTCTATTGATTATAATATATAGGAGAGTGATACAGTCAGCATTAGTGTTTGAATACCCAATCCTATCAGTCAGCTATTGATTTACAACCGCATTGGAGGCAAACATTGGTAATACGTTTGAAAAGTGCCTAAGTTCACAATCCACTTCAGCCTATAGGTTGGGCAAAAGGAGAGGAAAATGGTGAACCCAAGTTAAAATGTACTGTTTAAAATAACGATCCTTGTTATTATTCCCCTGGGCAGATGAGATTTAAAAGCTTCCTCCAGCCCTTCCGAGCACATTTGGAAAGAGAAAATAAATTATATCTCTGTCCTTACCTGTGCTGAAGGTTAATTTGCTCCCTGAAGTCATGTGGCTGCCAGTTAATGGTCCACTCCTCCTCCTCAGCAGTGCTGGGAATACAGGGAGTGGCTGCCTCATAAGACAAGGATGCTGGCGAAGGAAACAGCACGTTAGCCAAGCAGCATTCTCCCCTATAACCTGTTCCTAAATGAGAACTTGGGACAAAGCAGTAAAAGGGAAGAAAAGCTTGTTCTACCATGGCAGATTGGAGTTCTGTTCCTCCTTCCTTCTCCCCACCTTCCATCTTTCCCTGGGAGCAACTTGCCTGTGGGTGGCAGTTCTATATGGCAGCTGATAGAATTAATGAGCACCAGCAGAACAGTTTCCAGACAAGCTGTGGTACTGAATACATTTCATCACAACAACACAATTTCAATCATTTGGAAGCAAGAGTCAACCCAGCCCTAGATCTTGTGAACTGATATGCAACTAAGCTCATCCAAAAACTTTCTGTTTCATATGTTGCCTGGGTAGATAAATTCTGCAACATAATATATTCAGTCCAAACTTATCTCTTCAAATGGTATGGACAACAGCCAAAAACATTAGGATAACTAGAAATTTGGACAAATAAAACAGATTCCTGTTGAGGACTATATTCAGAAGTAACAAATTCAAATTACCAAAAGTTCTGGATGAAAGGTGGTTTGATAAAGTTATTCGTTTGTGTGGGTATATTTTTACACATATACAGCATGTGCCTTTGAAAAACTGGTTATTTTATGCCGGGTAGACAAACACAGTAGGCCTCTTTGTGAACCAAGGACAACAAACATAGAATTCCAAGAAATCTATTGAGGATCTAGGTAGGCCATGTGGCCCTCTATTGTCCATGATTTGCATTAGAACATGAAAGGTATCTTGGGAATATTTTATTTTAATATCAAGGGAGAGCGGACAATGACTAATTATATTGCTTGTTGACAAAAGTAAATTGGTAACGCTGCAAATAGCAAAGTTTGTTGCATAGGTGATAGAGACCTTGTCAAAAGCAACCACCGTTAAGGCAGCTGATGGAGGAATCCTTGCATTATGTTGCCTGATTGAATTCTTGAATTCTTGTTGTTTTTAACTTAAATTGCTGTTGCTGTCATGATTTTAAAACTGTTTAAAGATCTGCATTGGATATTAAGAGTTTAATTGTTATTGCAATTATGGTTATTGTGATTGCTGTATTATGGTTTTCATATTGTTTTGGGCATTTCGTTGTTATTTGCTAAGGTTTTCAGCCAATGCAATAAAGTTTACAAAAAAGAACAGAATTCCATTGGCCATTTGGCTTTCACTGGATGGTTAAAGCTAAATAGGAGTTTTATTCATGTTAACTGAATGCCTAACCTGGTTTAAAACTCCACTCTGCCATGGAAGATCACTGGGTTATCCTGAGCCAGTTACTTTCTCTCAGCCCAACCTACGTCACAGGACCGTTGTTTTGAGGATAATATGGAGGAGAGGAAAACAGTGTTGCAAGACACTTTGAGTCTCCATTGGGGAGAAATGCGGGGTGCAAGTATCTTAAAAATAATTAAATGTACTGAAGCCACTGTTGTTGTACTATATAATGGATAGTAATGACAAGCAGGGACCTGCGATACTCGCTGGGGGATCCTTCCCCCTCTTTATTTTATTCCCCTCCCTCCAGTCACTGCCAGCTAAGAGAGGGAAGGGGTCCCTCCTGCAAGTATCATGGCTCCCTCCACTGTTGCAGCCACTGCCACCAGGACACCATGCTCTCCCCACCCTCCCACTTCAACACTGGAGAGCCCAGCACAGCTCCAGGCCACTGCTGCCATGCCCACCATGACACCCAGAGCCTCTCCACCCTCAAGGCTTCTGTTGATGGGCTACAATGCTCCCACCATTCTCCCACCATCACCATCAATCCTGGAGAGCCCAACATGGCTCCAGGCCTCTACTACCAGGCCTTCGGGACTTGGGGGGGGGGGATCCCATCTCCTTTTCTCACTTTCTCACCAATGCAGGCCCTGGGTTCTCCTACAGCTGCTGCCGGGCCTGGTGCAGCTCCCATGCTCTCCTGCAGCCACCTCCGGGCTCATGGCCGCACCTGGCAAACCTGTAGCTACGGTGGAGCATTTGGGGGGCTTGCCCCTTAATTAAAAGCCCCACTCCACAAAGAGTCATGCCAGAAACCTTATTTTTGAAGAGAGACACACACACTTCACTGCTAGTGGTGGCCAGGGTGAGAGCACCATGGTGTGGCCTGGCCTCGGGTTTCCCTCTCTCTCCTACTGTGGAATTGGGGGGGGGGGCATCATGGGAACTAGGAAAAGACAGCTCAGAGGACATTTAAATGCCTTTTGAGTTCCCTTCCACAGGGCGGAATGCTTAGAAGGGCACTCAAGAGTGGTACCTTCAATACATCTCCAACAATCCCCCTTCCTGCTATCCCAGTCCTACTGTATACCACCTGGGTCATGGCAAATCTTTTAAAAGCATGAGCCTTTGGGAAACATGCAAATTTTAGGCCCGTGGCTGGGGCTGGGCATGGCCTGAAGCCCTGCTGGCCTGGCAGCTGGCCCCGTCTGCGGCCTGGGTGGCCCAGTGGTGGTCTTGCCTGTCACCTTCTATCCCCCACATCGCACGCCTGACTTTTGTTGGCTGCCTCTTCATCTTTGCTGCCATTGCAACCCGCCACTCTCGTTGTCCTTCAGGTAGGCAGGGGGTCTGCATCAGGTGGCTTTGCTGCTGGCCGGGTCCCCAGGGTGGGTGCCCTGGCAACCGCATGCCTCTGCAGGTTGTTGAGGGGTGCAGGCGTTGTTGCTCCCAATGGAGGGTGTCCCTGCAGGTGGGGGGGGCTTGGGCCCAGTCCGGGCTGGGTCCAGACAGGGCCACATGTCACTAATAGTATATAGATTGCCTGGCTGATGCAATGAAGTTATACTGTTGTATATGGAACTGGAACAAGAAGAAATTAGTGGTCATCAACCTAAGTGTCATCAAGATCCATAACCCCCAGGATCAAACAATTACTTCGATAGACTTGGTGAGCTGTAATGTGATAGTAGCTTCTGTCACTATTGCTACCATTTTCAGACAAGTAAATTTAAAAAGTGGAAACTTATTGCAGTGAAATTTCAGTATTGCTTCTGATTATCAAAGGCTATTGGAAATACAATTTCCTGGGTTTCAACTAACATGCATAAGTGATTCACCTGTGAGTTATTGGACCTACAATCTGGCAGCAATTGCAAGTTCCAACATGCTAAAGCACATCAGTAATCCATTGTATGAGGAATGGTCTCCATATAAATGACCTTAAGATCAGAACCTGAGAACACTGGCATCAAAAAGTTTGTTCAAAATTTCAGTGGCTATTTTGCTCATCCAGTTACCTTACAGCATTCACTTTGAGTTACCACTATTGTTTATTTTCCAGAGAACTGATATCTTGGATGTCATCAGACTACAATTGTTGAAAGCTTGCTACTTCTAGTACTGAGCAGTGCAGGTGAAACAAGTTTTCTTTGTTACTCTTCCGCTGTGTGACCGTTATCTCTGCTATGACGTTTGAGCCCCAGGGATTCCACAGAAGCCCTGATGAAAGGAAAACCAAGTGATGTTCCAGTGCCACACGCTCTATCCACACCTCTGGAATAACATTCCTGTTCCCCCGGGCTGTGTTGATCCTGTGGCAGACTGCATACCTGAAAATCCTGAGCTTCATGTACATTTTTAAAACTCTGAACGAATTAAATTGGAATAGCTATCAAGCCAGGCCTACATTAGCAAGCACTGATACAGGCTACAATCTCCACCTCAGACAGAATTGTTTACTAAACGGGGTGGAAGGACCTCTTTTCTTAACTACTAGGAATGTCAGAGAGGTTAAAATATACTGATTAACTGATCAACCTATTTATTGGGCTAAACATGGGGAAATTATTAGACTAAATACTTTTTTTTTCCTTTTCCTTTTTTTAGGAGACGAATTGTAGATAATTGGAAATTAATATCCTGATAACCCCAGATATCTCCAGCTAAACCAGTGACCATAGTACCCTAGAAACATAAGAACATAAGAGAAGCCAATGTTGGATCAGGCCAGTGGCCCATCCAGTCCAACACTCTGTCACACAGTGGCCTAAAATACCAGGTGCCATCAGGAGGTCCAGCAGTGGAGCCAGGACACTAGAAGCCCTCCCCCAAGCACCAAGAATACAGAGCATAACTTGCCCCAAAGTTCCTATCTATATCTTGTGGCTAATAGCCACTGATGGATCTCTGCTCCATATGCTTATCTAATTCCCTCTTGAAGCTGTCCATGCTTGCAGCTGCCACCTCCTGTGGCAGTGAATTACATGTGTTAATCACTCTTTGGGTGAAGAAGTACTTCCTTTTATCTGTTCTAACCTGACTGCTTAGCAATTTCATTGAGTGCCCACGAGTTCTTGTATTGTGAGAAAGAGAGAAAAGTACTTCTTTCTCGACCTGCTTTGTCCCATGCATAATCTTATAAACCTCGATCATGTCACCCCTCAGCCGTCGTTTCTCCAAGCTAAAGAGCCCCAAGCGCTTTAACCTTTCTTCATAGGGAAAGTGTTCCAACCCTTTTATCATTCTAGTTGCCCTTTTCTGCACTTTTTTCAATGCTATAATAGCCTTTTTGAGGTGTGGTGACCAGAACTGTACACAGTATTCCAAATGTGGTCGCACCATTGATTTATACAGGGGCATTATGATACTGGCTGATATGTTTTCAGTTCCCTTCCTAATAACCTCAGCTTAGTGGGCCCATACCTGGGCAGCCAGAACACCGTTCTGGCTCGTTCGGGCTCCAAATGTCCCCTGTTTAAATTTATATTTAAATTTTTATTACCCTCTGCATAGGCATGGCAGCACTGAAGCACAGAGCAACTAGCCTACTCTCTTGTGTACTTAAAGATTCTCTCATTTGGTAAAACTCTGTAGATACAAGACTAGAAAGCTTGAGAATGGGCTCAAGAAATCATCTCTCTTATTTTCCAAGACTGCATCCATGCAGGGTTAATTTTGCAAAAAATATCACTGCAAAGTCCACAGAGACTGACTCTCCTTTATGAAGTAGAATCACTCTAATTATAATAATGATAATGCTTATACCCGCCATTAATTATCACCAGGATCATGCACACTGCCAAGCCCCACTGCTGTTGGATCCCCAAGCATCGAGAATAAATCCACGTTTTCAAGAAAAGCAAAATTTATTTCAAAGCGTTGAAGACATACTCAAACACGTTCTTTGTTAGAACTGGGGATACACAGTTAGGTCAAGCATAATAAAGGAACTTCAAACAGATACAGGTCCAATGAATAGCTTTCCCGCTGGCGGGCTAATGAAACAGTTGCGCGCCCAGTCCATGGGAACCAGGCAGAACATTAGACAAAACACAGGTGCAGTACTCATGGGAAAAGCAATAGCCAAGCATTACAGCATCTTCTCCCCCACACAACCTCCAGCAGTTATCTTTTGCATTCCAACGCAAGAGCAGGATGATAGAAACCAAGCCGGGTGCAACAGGGAAAGGATATGTACACAGAGGTCACAGAAAACAGAATGGCAGCTTGCTGACATACTGCCCCCCTTAAAATACACTTACAACACACCTCCCGGGCCGGGCGGGAGATCTCCCGGGCTGGG
>NW_015173148.1:329473-418715 GCF_001447785.1 Gekko japonicus | reverse complement strand
GGCGGCAGACCCGGCACCGGCGGACCCCCCGGCATCGGCGGTTGGGCAGGCACTTGCGGAGGCGGTCTCACCGGCGGCTGGGCAGGGACCTGCTGCGCGGGGACTCCCGGTGCTTGTAGCGGCTGGGCAGGCATCGGCGGCGCGGGAAATCCCGGTGCAGGAGCAACTTGTAACTGCGCGGCGTGTGCGTCCAGGAAATTGGCCATTCTAACGTCCAACATTCCCGGCAGGCCTTCCATCACATCCTGGAATGCCCGCATTAAGTCTCTCACCGAGTCTTCCAGTTCTGCTAGTCGTTCCCCGGTAGTTTCCTCCGGGATGGGGTCCCGAGGGCGGTAGTCCGGGGGTGGGTCATAGTCCTCTTCCGTTTGGAAGGCTCCGGTGCCCTCCTCATCTTCTGCGTGACCACTCGGTCCCGACGGCTCGAACATCCACTCCTCGAGGTCCTGTTTGGGGCTCCCCTTCTCCGAGGTAGACCCAGGTTCCGGGAACAATCCCTTGTCAAACAGACTCTCACGTAATCCGCTCCCCCGACGGGAGTACACCTCACGGGTGCCTTGGGTGTTGTACATAGTCCAATCATCCTGCTGGTGAGTCTTCCGCGGACCCCATTGCGAAGGGGTCGGAGGCGGCCAAGACAGATGTGCAGGCAGGCGGGGAATCGTTCCCCCCACGGCACCCTCCATCGAGGCTGCAGTCGTGAACACCAAAGACGCGGAGGTTTGTGGGACCGATCCCGAGTCCCCCTCCGTGTTAGGTAGGTTTCCCTCAATTCCGCTCATGATCTTGCCAGATTCGGAACGATAGGAGAAAGGGAGTTCTAACAATATGTTGGATCCCCAAGCATCGAGAATAAATCCACGTTTTCAAGAAAAGCAAAATTTATTTCAAAGCGTTGAAGACATACTCAAACACGTTCTTTGTTAGAACTGGGGATACACAGTTAGGTCAAGCATAATAAAGGAACTTCAAACAGATACAGGTCCAATGAATAGCTTTCCCGCTGGCGGGCTAATGAAACAGTTGCGCGCCCAGTCCATGGGAACCAGGCAGAACATTAGACAAAACACAGGTGCAGTACTCATGGGAAAAGCAATAGCCAAGCATTACAGCATCTTCTCCCCCACACAACCTCCAGCAGTTATCTTTTGCATTCCAACGCAAGAGCAGGATGATAGAAACCAAGCCGGGTGCAACAGGGAAAGGATATGTACACAGAGGTCACAGAAAACAGAATGGCAGCTTGCTGACAACTGCAGCTAGTGACCAAGGTAATGATGCACAGGAGTCTACTGAAGCTTCAATATAGTAACACTTAACCAATTCTCTGTGATAGTAAGGACAGAGAATTAGTGGCATTTTTTTGCATTTAGAGATCTACTATCAACATTGCTGATGTTCCAGTATTTGTAATGTCATCTATTTCCACTGACACGAGCATGAAATAGATATTCTGTGAATGCCTATATGACCAAGAGAGAAACAAATAGAAATAGTATTATTGCTAGAGAGATATTGGAATCTTGCAGCCAATTTACCCTTGTCTCTGAGCTAAAATGTAACACCTTGTATTTGGGAAGGTGGTTTAGCTATCAATGCCAGCATCTCCCTTTCCACAAAACAGCATCTTGCACAACAGACCTTGCCATTACAGTTGTGAATTCACACCCTCTGACTCCTCTAGGAAAACATTCAGCTGTTGTGAGTTGAAGGACAAAGGAAACTTAATTCACGTGATGGGGATTTCTCTCTCGTTTTTTCCCCCCATGTACAAACTGCAATGTTTCTGCCTCTATGTAATTAACTCTGAGTGATGGATTTTTAATTACCTGGTATGAAGCTTGCTAAGAAAGGTTGCTTTGGTCTTTCATCTCATAAATTTTATTAACAAAAGCCATGTGCTTTTACAGAAAGCGAGCCTCTCGTTGTCTGTGTATGCAACAGCAGATAACCACTCTAATAGCCATGCTTAGTCTGGGTGCCATAAAATGATTGCATAGCTTACTTAATTTCAGTGGGAGACAGTTCTATCTCAGGGTGTGTCTTTGGATTCTATCCTTTGCCACAGTGCTCAGGAATCATCCCTGGGATTTCAAAATGTGTTGAGTGCAGTTAGAAAGTCCCAGACATTCGTTCATACCACCATTTATGTGAACACTGTCCAAGTCACTCCGTCAATTAGCCCTTACCAGAAAAAGATGGGGCACTACTTGGGATGAAAAACAAAGGTTTGTGAGTTAAAATTAGAAAATCAAAAATCTTGGGAAGCTTAATTCGAGGACTGCTACCCCTCTAACTTCCCAACAAATTTTGAATGGTTCTGAATAACGTAATAAACACTCTGCTGGATGAGATCAAAGGTCTACCTAAACCAACATCCTGGTTCCTGTGGTGACCAACCGTATGACACCATAAGTAAGGTGAGAAGGCAATACACCTCCCTTGTTATCGGAACCCAGGACAAGTACTCTCTGCCTCTAAGTTTGGATGTTTCAAGTATTGACTGTGGCTAATAGGCTGTTGATAGACCTGGCCTCCATAGATTTGTCTAGTCTTTTTGAAGTCCATCCAAGCCAGTGGCCATCACTACATCTTGTGGCAACAAAATTAATATGAGGCCTGAGGGTGTTGATTTAAAAAACAAGAAATTGATCTAAAAGTCCAACTTATTGACAATCTCAGATGCTGGGATTTTTTTTCTTTGCCAGAGACCTTGGAGAGCCACTGCCAGACAGAACAAAATGATTTGTTGTTGTGCCTATGAAACTGCCTTACATGGAGTCAGACCATTAAATCCATCTACCAACATTTATTTTTGTAACTTTTCCTGCTCAGTCATTCCCCACACCCAGCCTGTCCTTTGTAGGGGCATCTATAGCAGGCTAGGAAACATGTCCTCACACAGAGAGTAAAGAAAAGCAAGCTGCAGGCAAGTTTTATCCAAGACCAGGATGAAACTACAAAGAGTTTGAAGAAAGCTAGAGCAGAAATGAAAGAAAACAGCAGACAGCAGGGCAGAAAGGAAAACAAACTGGCAAGAGATCCTGGAGCATGCAGCAGGTAGGAGCAGAACAAGTGAGGTCTGGAGTTAGTGGTTGACCAGTGAAAGACACATAGACATCTGTAAGAACCAACAGGTGCTGGAGGCAGGGCCATGTAAAAACCTATGGAAAATACAGCTTCTCGCCCTCAGAATCCTGTGATGATTCACCAGAAGAGGTGCCACTGTACTGTTGAAACCCAGGCAATTACATCGACAACTTCTCATTGTGACTCCACTGCTATTTTGCCTCAGGCTTATTTGCATAAAATTTGGCATGAAACTGGTACAAACAGCCCACAGTGGGTGAATTTGGGCTATCTCAAAATGCCCTGTGAGGTAACATGTCTCCTTTGCATACATTTTTTGGTATGCGTATAGCTGATGGCAGAGGTCATTTCGGGGGGAATCGCGGGGGATCGCCGTTCCCCCGGGTGAGGTATGGGAGGTGGGGCACATGACGAAGCCCCACCCCCTGCTTTCGGCCGCCCCGCTTCCAGCCCTCATTCAGCCAGGAGGAGGCAGGAGAAGAGGGAGGGTAAGTTGCTTCCTCCCTGCCTCTCCCCACCCCTGCCTGCCTGGGGCCAGGGAGGGCCTTTGCGGGGCTTCCTTGCACTCCCGCCGGCCTTGCAGGTCCACCGTCGGGCCCCTCATGGGGCTCGGCAGTGGAGCTGCAAGGCTGGCGGCGGCGGCCAGGACCGTTGGGGGCGGGGTGTGTGGCCTTATGACACACTTCCGGTGATGTCAGGGGGTGTGGCCTTATGACACACTTCCGGTGATGTCAGGGGGTATGACATATGCTAATGAGTTATGCTAATGAGTTCCCCTAGCTCTTTTTCTACGAAACGACCCCTGGCTGATGGAATATTATCTAATTCCAGGTCTCTGTACCTACAGCGTAGCCGTTGTAGTACTGGGTGAAGACTCCCAAATACAAGGCTTTAGCCTAAGATATGTTGTAGGGAGTGGAATGGGAAAGGGGAATGGGCAGGAAACTCCTAAAATATGTTGCCTCCCTGAAGAATTGTTGTGCAGAAGTACATGCAGAAGCCTACAAAGCAATGTGGTCTCCTTGATATTTTGTTACCCCACATCAGTTCTCTGGGTGAGATTCTACAGCATGGTTGGAAGCAAACTTAGAGGGAGGGAAGGAGAGAACACTCAAGCAGGAAGGAGATTTTTAAAAACATATCCACAAGAAGCCAATTAAACCAGCTCAGGTGTTCCCATCACCTTAGGCAAGTTTCAGCAAAAAGGAGGAGACAAAACAGCCCATAATACACAGCTCCTCAGCATTTCCCAGCTGCTGCTGCTTCTGCCTAAACGTCTCCATGACAATGTATATATAAATCTGTCCTCACTCTGAACTACCATACCTGATTTGACTGAGAACACCCATTTTACCTCCAAGGACAGGTAATTGTCAGGGGTTCACACTCCACGGCTTTTTTTGTTTGGGGCTGAAATCTGAGATGGCTCACTTTCGGCAGGAAGCCTTCATCTATTAAATCTCCCCACCCCCCAATCCACCCTCTATCTAGGTCAAAATAATGAAAAACTACAGAAAGCAGGAAAGGGTGAACCCTGAAGGGACAATGCTGTGGCACTGAGTGTGTGGCGATCCTCCCGACTCACAATAATATGATATTTGCCTGGAGAATAAAGAAAAGGAAGAAAGAACTTACATGCTAACTCCAAAAGTATCATTCTATGAGAGAAAATTAAAATCTTGCCTTTAATATTTTTAAAAGAAGGA
Organism: Gekko japonicus; assembly: GCF_001447785.1. Classification (NCBI taxonomy): domain Eukaryota; kingdom Metazoa; phylum Chordata; class Lepidosauria; order Squamata; family Gekkonidae; genus Gekko; species Gekko japonicus. The sequence continues at coordinate 413,919 of NW_015173148.1, read as the reverse complement.
TAATCTTAGAATTTCTCTCAGGAAAGGAAGAAACTTTTACAGGAATGGAATTACAAGCTTATAACCTATCTAGCTAGTTATCACCTGTGCTTTACAAAAATGTATTTTTCTGTTCTATGTTGACAGAAAATTCTGAAAACAAAATACTTGCAGTGGCAGAGCAAGGAGAATCTGCCAAGTGATGGGACAGCTCCATCCCCGTTCATACTTGCTAGAACAAGCACTAGGCTTTAACTTAAGCTGAAATCACTCAATTTTTTTCTTTTTGGCAAATATTTTCAGCACAACCAAAAAAACATCTCCTCTTACTGGCTATTATTTTAGTGCTGCAAAAAATGTTCTAGTGTTCATTTACTCTGCCCTTATTTGCCTTCATCAAGATTGTCATGTAGCAGAATCAGATTTGACATAAGCTGAGGCCACACTGGAGGCTTGGCGTGATCTGGCAGCACCTCTATCTGCAGCGATTTAAATCGTCAGGGGAAGGGGTGACCAGACAGCACACCCTGAAGCGGCCTCACTGCGCACTTGCCCTGTGGTTGACCATTCAGATTATTGCTGCATGGCAACCACAGAGTGAGTGATTGGGTGGCTTCTTTTTTAAAAAATTGACTTTTGCATATGCGCATAATTGCTTATTCGAAGCATGCTCCATTTTGATAGCTGGAGGAGGCTGCCTCCCCCTCTGAAAAAACCCTGTGTGCTGCAAAGCTGTAGGTAGAGGAACCAGCATGAAAAAAGGCAAAGGAGGCTTCTCAGCGTGCCCTTCCCTCACCCCATCTCACCTCAGAGGACAGCTGAAAGCTTGTTGGCGTGCATGAAGATGCAGTTATGCACACATTGCTAACTGACTTTAAAAAAAAAGGAGTGAAAATGGAACAACGTGATCAGACTTCCCAACTGGGTTGAGTTTGCACCAGGGGAGCTCAGACATCTGGAAATGCAGAGTGAAAGCGCTGATATCCATAAACACCATTCTTTCCCTGGTGCCTGATTGCTTCCAAAGCGGGGTAGAACTGGGTGGCAACAACTGGGGCATGGCAGGCAAATGTTGCTGTCTGATCACGCTCTTTAAATCTGCAAAGGTACTGCAATGATATCAGTGCAAACTGATCATGTGACCACAGCCATAGTGTTGTGATGTCATCTTTACTCCACAGGATCCTTAATTGGGTGGGATGGATCACCCATGTAAAGTTAGGATCAAGCTAAGCATGACTGAAATCATTGGTCTCCATTTGTCTTTTAAAGGCAAATTCTAACCCTGTGATTCAGATAAGGCCCATCATGCAGGGAAGGTAGATAGGGGGTTAATCCCACCCCTGGCACAATTACTCATTGAAACTGGGGCCATATGCTGTTATTAGTGCTCTAAATTTTTTAAAAAGGAGGCTATATGTTTTTTGTGCGTCTTAATTACTATTATTTATTTATTTGAAGGATTTATATCCTACTTTATTTCCTCAAAAGCAAGGTGGCTAACAGTTCAATGCCAGTTTGCAAGGACACAAAACACAACAGTCCAATTAACACAACTTTTGTGTAATATACAAATTAAACACACATTGAATTAAAAAGTGCACTGAATTTGGAAACACAGGATTAAAAAAAACCCACTAAATTTTTTAAAATGCATTAAAAAAAATTTTCCCCTTTCCTTTTTTCTTTTTCTTTCTTCTTTTCTTTTCTTCAGCTTTCCTTTCTGACTGTTCATATGGTTTTTCTTACTTCTCTTCTGATAAATATCTAGTGTTGCACAGATTCGGTTACGGATTGTTACTAGAATGTCCTCTATCTGATTGTTAAAAAAAAAAGTTCCATATTTCCGCCCAGTACCCAAGTTATGATACAAAGATTTAATGCAGTTATATGCTTTACATTGTAATGTGACATGCAATGTGATTTATTTAACATGTTATGACTTTGTAAACACAATTAGAAAATGTTTATGATGTTACTGTGACAATTGTACCAATTAATAAAAAACAAATTTAAAAAGTTAAAAAAAAATGCAGGATAACAAGATTTAAAAAAAAAAAATGCAGCCAAACCTGCCTGAATCAGTTTATCATCTAACAAATGCTCTCTAGAATAAAACTAGAACACATTCCTAACTGTAATACGAGGGACATTCAATGTGTAAAGCTGCAGGGGGAGGGTGTGTGTGAAAGATCTGACCTCAGTCTTCCCTCTTAGACCCAATCCAAGTCAGGGTGCAGTCTAAGCATTTTGTTGTGAAGCTTCTGTTTTGCCAAAATTGATAGTCTCCCCTCATGGCCCTGTTAATACACAAGGCTATGGATGACCGCATGCATTATGAACCTTGAATCCTCACACATAATCATCAGAATGTCCTACCACACACTCCACTTGAAGCTCACCGTACAATCACTGTTATTACATATTTTCTCTGCTGTACTCTCATGCTTGGAGAAGCAAGAAAATACTTCATCATGAACGCAAAGCTTCATCATTATTGGATTCAAATAACCCACATTCTGTTATTCTCACTAGGCTACACGCAGGGGTTCCAAGTGTCATCATAAAAAAAATGGGTGAGGGATTAAAATTTGATCATTTGATTTCACGAAAACAGAGACTAGGAATTCTAAGTAGCTCTGCAGCTTGGTCTGTCAGGAAGACCTAAGTGTGGAACCTCTGTACTCACAGCCAGTGTTCCCTCTAAGCTGAGTTAGAGTGAGCTAGCTCACAGTTTGTTAGCCTCCGGCTCACACATTTTTCTCTTAGCTCAGAAAGGATGGCTCCCGAGCAGACTAATTTATGCAGGAGCCAAATCGCTCGCTCACAGCTTTAATGCCAGTAGCTCACAAAGTAGAATTTCTGCTCACAAGACTCCACAGCTTAGAGGGAACATTGCAGCTGGTGTAGCTGTTAATCCAAGTCCCACTGAACCAGCTGAACAAAGGCTGCAGACCTGGATTGAGGCTGGTAATAACAGAAAGCCCAACCGAACAAAACAGTTATAGAAACAGGGACTTCCGGTGGATGGCAACGCGCTTGCAGACGCATCTCCCAGACCTCCCGGGGATGAGGTCTGTCTCCGGCTGAAGGAGGGGGCACGCAGGCTCATAACCCCCCCCCAGGGACCCGGTGAAAGGGCCCTGGCCAGGGAGCTTTGAAGGGGTAGCCTCTTCGATGGCAGAATGCCAGAAAATTGAGGCGCCCCTTCGCTCCGGTGGTCCTTTGAGCTGAGAGACCGAATGGTACTAGCAACGCTTACTGGAATCAAGTGCAGGAGATCAAGCGAAAAGAGTTCCTGAGGGTTCAGCTGGAAAAAGCAGAGGAAGACGACGGAAAATCGAATGGAGAAGAAGATTCAGAATCTTCCAGAGAGGACTCTTTGACTAAGCAGGGAGCAGCAGCTCCAAGAAGTCCTTATAAGCTGAGAAAGGGGGAAAAGAAGTAAAGGCTGAAGGGACTCTGAATTGTACCTTGAATTCAACAATATGTTAGAGATGAATGGGGGGTGGTTTACAGGCACTTAAAAATTTTAATGTAAAATTAGCAGAGAGAAAAATGAGTATGTTTGACTCAGTTTGTAGAAATGAAACGGAAGTAATGACTTATTGTAACTAAGCTTGTTGGAGATCTCCTCTCTTGGGTTTTTAGATAGTAGTGGGTTTCTTTATTTTGTCCCTGTATGTGTAGTTCCCTATATCCTTTTTTCTTTGTAGTATTTGTAGAGATATAAAAATAATTTAAAAAATCCTCTCTGGGGAATAAAAAAAACCAGTTATAAAAACAGAAGCAGATACTGTAATGCCATTCAGTAGAATCTACTAACAAAAACCAATCAATTCCTTCAAATACTTTTCATATATAGAAAGAGGTATACAAAACTGCTCAAAACAAGTATACTAAGTTCTCAAAGTTTAATCAAAATTGTCTCCATTTCATTAATTACGTTGGTAACTAGTCACTGCCAGATATGTGTGGCTGCACCAAAATGGGTATAAATCCAATCTCCTCCTCCTCCTCCTCTTCTCCTCCTCCTCTCCTCCTCCTCCTCCTCCTCTCTCTTTCTCTCTTTCCCTTGAATTTCAAAGGCAGGCAGGCAGGCAGGAAGCAAGAATCTGCAGTACTTTCAGACAGCAGTAAGGCAACCTGACTGTAACCCTGTGAGCATATGAAATCTGCCTTATACTATGTCAGACCATTGGCCCATCCAGCTCAATTTCCCTAGATCTAAAGGCCAAGGACATATCTGCATAAAAGGCCAGCTACAACTAGGGAAGTGCGTTCAGATATTTCCATTCTAAAAATATACCTGAAAATTATTTTTGGTATTTTCCATATGTATTCAGGTATCTGGATGGTATCCAGTATTTTTCAGGGTAAATGGGTCCCCCAAAAATCTGGAAAATATTTGGGAATATCTGGGAGTTATTGGGGACTAGTATTTTAAGGCTCCTCGGACTGTTTTTCTTCAGTTTTACAGTGTGTGTGTGTCAGTGTCTTCTTGGTATTGCCTTGCCAGGTTGTTTTGGTTTCCTTGGTTTGAAACTGGTCTTGGTCTTGAAATGTTGTGATCTTGCAGCATAAGTTTGTGTGCATTGGATTCTCTGGTTTGACATTTCTTGGGCTTGCAACAGGGTTCCTTAAGTCATTTGGCTTGGATTCTCTTGTTTGACATTGGTTGTTTTAAGGCCTGCTACATTGACCCATGGCTCTGCTGGGATTCCCTCATTCTGCATTGGTTCTGTTAGGCCTGTTGGTTCTCTTTGCACTGGGAGGCTTTTGGCCAGTGGTTGCTTTGCTTGCTTTTGTGTCTTTGGCTATTTGTCCTAGGGAAATCCCAGACTTCACCTGGGACCTGGCAAGTCAGGCTTCTGCTCCTACTTTCCTGACCTGTGCTGTGCTGCTAGGCCAGAAGCAAAAGTATACCTAGGCATAGTGAGAGTAACACTGTCGAATATTTTGGATTTGATATGCAGCACACTTGCAAAAACAGCTGGCTGGTACAGAGTATTTATGCCCTAGACTAAGCTGACTATCTCTCCTTATATATAACTGAATAGTGGGGTGGCACTTTCCAGCTCTCCCATTGGCTGTGCAATGTGCTCCATCAGCCATTGGCCCATCAGCTGCCACTCAAGAGTAGTCACATGCCATTGTTCAGGTGCTGGGTCTGCTCCTCTTCCCCACCCACTCCCACCTCAGCCACTGGTCCCTATCAGAATTACAGGCAAACAGCTATCTCTCCTGACGAAGACACTTCTCCTGCTTGGCTCCTCTGTGCAACTAACGTTTCCTTCAGTGGCTGCTGGTAGAAGGAAACCCTTTTCAGGCCTTTGTGAGGAACTCATTGGGGCCCATCCTGATTAGGGTTGCCAGCTCCAGGTCGGGAAATTCCTGGATATTCTGTGTCTAAGGAAGCCAGAGTTTGGAAAGGGAAGAGGCCACAGCTGAACAGAATGCCATAGAGCGCACCATCCAAAGCAGTTATTTTCTCTGTGGGGAGGGGAGATCTGTTGTCTGGAGTTCAGTTGTGATACCCAGCAATCTTCAGGATCCACCTGGAGGTTGGCTACCCTAGGCATAGCAGTTAGCGCTTCAGAGCAGGGTCTGCCAGGCAGAGATCAGTTCCCCTATGGCATTATACCCTGCTGAGTCCTTCCCCTCCCCAAATGCTGTCCTCCGCCCCCCCCAACTCTCCAGGTGTTTCCCTACTCAAAGCTGCCCTACTTTCTCCTCAGTGCCTGTTGCTAGGCAACCAAGCTTGATTCTGTCAGTAAAAGGCCCTTTCTACACCTATTTTGTCCTTTGGGAGAAAACTCATTGGGACCAGTCCTGACTAGGATTGCCAGCTCAAGGTAGGGAAATTCCTGGAGATTTTATGGTAGAGTCTATGATACCTGGCGATCTTCAGGCTCCACCTGGAGGTTGGCTACCCTAGGCATAGCAGTCAGCACTTCAGAGCAGGGTCTGCTAGACCCAGGTTCTTGTTGTGGAAGCTGAATGGGCGATTTTGGACCAGTCACAGACTTTCAGCCTAACCTACCTCACAGGGTTGTTGTGCAAGTCAAAAGGGGGAGAAGAGAATGATGTAAGCTGCTTTTGGTCCCCATTGCACAGAAAAACTGTACTTATCCTCCTGGGGGACCATTGCTGCCAATCTCCAGGTGAGGGCTGGAGATCACTCAGAAGTTCCAACCACTCTCCAGATGGCAGAGATCAGTTCCCTTGGAGAAAATGGTGGACTCTGTGTCCTTATACTCTGCTGAGATGACCCCCCTATAATAGCCAATGTGATGTAGCAGTCAAGGCTTCAGAGCACAGTAGAGGCTGTGGGGGGGGGAGACGGAAAGCTGAAGAGTAAGGGGCAGATAATGGCAGATTGATGCTTGGCTGGGAAGGAGATAGAGTTGCCAGCTCCAGGTTGGAAAATTCCTGGAGATTTGAGGGATGGGACCTCAGACAGGTACAATGTCATAGGCTCCACCAAACCAGCCATTCCCTCCTGGGGAACCACTGTTGCCAATATCCAGGTGGGGGCTGGAGATCACTCAGAATTACAACTACTCTCTAAGAGGGAGGGGAGAGGAGATGGAAAGCTGAAGTCAGAGGGGAAAAATAAGGATAGGTTGATGGTTGGCTGGGAGGGAGTTAGGGTCGCCAACTCCAGGTTGGGAAATTCCTGGAGATCTGAGGGGTGGACCCTGGAAAGGGTGGGGTTTGTGGAGGAGTGGGACCTCAGACAGGTACAATGCCATAGACTCCACCCTCCAAACCACTCAGTCCCTCATGGGGAACCATTGTTGCCAATCTCCAGGTGAGGGCTGGAGACCACTCAAAATTACAACTTCTCTTCAGGTAGCAGAGATTAATTCCTCTGGAGAAAATTGTGGACTCTGTGTCATTATACCCTGCTGACATCGCCACAGCAAATTGACGCTGAGTGCCCAAGGCCCGGGCACTCTCCCAAAGCATCTTTCTAGAGCTCGTTGTATTTATTTCCACAATGGGCCTTATTCCTAGTCATATTTAAGTGGGAAGTTACTGACCAAATATGAAATGCCAGTTTTCCAGTCCCTCTCACTCACTTTTCTGAGGCAGACACAGTATTCTATTGCAAATCTCTCTGCCAACACTACTATATAACACAGAGAAGGGTGGGGGCAGACAGGGTGAATCAGCCTGGTTAGTTTTCAAAAAAAAATCTTCTGCAAAAGAAAGGTATGCAGAAAATGTTCCATTTAGCATATCCCAACTTGCCACGTGAAGCAGCAATGTCAGTCGCTTCACCAGTTAACATCTTTCAGGCATCATATACAAAATGGCACAGTGACAAGTCAAACACTGTTTAAAGTTTACAACCTGTCCAAGAAAAGAAACAAAGTAAGGAAAGGAAGCAACCAACCCTGAAAGACAATAGGCACCTGGATTATTTGAGGCTGGGTTCTTTGGTTTGTTAAAAAAATAGAATTAATTTTTATAAAAGAATCTTGGCTCATCTTTCAAAGGCTCTTTTATTGCTGTCTGCTTTTATAGAGGCACACGGTAAAGAATACAATCTGTGTGTTCTCCAGACACTTTTTAAAAGGGACTCTAACATCATGGTTGCCAGAACACCTTCCATTTCCTACAATATGAATTCATACAGTGAATGAAAAATATTGCCCCACACAGACTAAAAAAAAAGGCACCAAACCCCGGGCAGAAAATGTGTAAGTCTGTGTTCATGTGAACACTTACTGTACTTTAATAAATTCTTAAGAGTATGTAGCTCCACTTCTAAAGTGAAGAGAGATACGTACAGATGCTTTTAGAAAGAGCTGCTGTATACTCCTATTTCAAACCCTTCTACTGTCTTAATTTATCAGGGACAGCCCTTACTTGTGAGAGTGTCCCTATCTTCATCTGTGAAATGTTATGCGAACACAGAACATTTAGATCATGTGACTGTTCCCAATCCCAGTGTAGGGTAACAACAGAAAGAAGGCCAAATTTGCCTAATCATCATTTCCTTTAATAGATCTAAAGTGGATGACTTGTTGTACCAATCATAAAAGCAACAACAAGATCCATTCTATACACGCCTGCACCTGCACCTGTCAAAATAACCGGGCATTCTGACAGGCACAGGTTCAGGAGTGTATAGAATGGATCCTGTTCAAGCTAGAGTAATCAAAGTCGCTGGGGACCTCTTCCAAATACTTCTCTACGTGGCCTGCAATTGTTGCTTTGAAGTTTTGTAAACATTTTGATTGTGCACAGACAGTCTGGGAATGTATCTGCTCATTAACCAGCACGAACCTCCACGAACAGCTTGAAAGTTTGTGGAAAGTTCATGTCGGGCACCTTGCCATGAACTTGACTTCATGAAGCATGAACAAGCCAAAATTCATGACAAATTTTAGTTCAGGAGCCAGTTTGTGCCCATCCCTTTCCAAATCCTCTTCCCCCATTCTTGCAATTTTTGCAGATCCCCCCAGTTTAGTTCTTTTAATAGCAAAGTTCACGGTTGATGTCAATCACAGTAAAGCACCAAAATACTAGCTACAGACAAGTTACGGATTTTTGCATTAGTATGTTAGACTGTCCCAAATTAACCACATATGAATTCATCCCAGAACCTACTGTGCACTAGAAGCACAAAAAGAAGATCAAGAAGATATTCTAGAAGCAGGTTAGCTGTGGCTGTGGCTTTCTGCATAGAAGGTGCCTTCTTATTAAACTCTACATCTGTTGCCTCCTAATTTTCAAGTACGGCTTTCAGCACACAAACCCATCCCTTCTAGAAAAGAAGAGCAGAAAAGAATTCAGGAATATCTTTGTATATAAAAGCAGTAAACTAGATCCTACTGATGAACACTGAGATTCTACGGGAAATGTTCATATTTTCTAAAATCAACTCTCAGCATTATATATCCACCCACCATTTCTTAATGGAAGGATGAGACAACATCCAGTGTACCCCTCAAATAGCTGAACTGTGAAAACCTCACTCAAAACATGCCTTATATGTCTCAATGTAACCTAAGTAGGCCCCCATCAGTATGCTATAAAATGTCATTTTGTTATGCTGTCCAATGGCCCTAACTTGGATAGCCCAGGCTAGCCCAATCTTTTCACATCTTGGAAGCTAAGCAGGGGTGGCCCTGGCTAGTATTTTGTTGGGGGATCCACCAAGGAATACCAGGGTTATGATGCAGAGGCAGGCAATGGCAAACCACCTCAAATATCTCTTGACTTGAAAACCAATGGGGTCCCCATAAGTCAGCTGTGACTTGACAGCAACAACAACAAAAGCTCTTCAATCCCTACTTCTTTGAATTGTTCTAGGCCGAGTTCAGACTAGCAGTTTGCCCTGATATAGGCACGTGAGGAACGTTTCACAAGCAGATTAAAGGGGCCGTTCACACAGGCACATCTGTCTGGCGTTCCCCACCCATACTCAACCCGTCTTGTAGCGCTTGCCTCCCAGTTTTAAAAGATACCCAGTGAAAGTGGTAGCAAACCCTGGAGAGCCCATTTATCCTGCTTCATTCTGCTTCCCGGAAGTGTGAACGCTAACCGCTAAAAGCCGGGAACAGCCCACGTTAATAATGTGCACCAGCTGTTCACGCTGAATGACCTCCTAGCCTCACTCTGGCACCAGGAAGGTGCAGGTGATTGCCTTGAAGAGGGAGTAGTGATGTTGCCGGATGTGCCTATGGCCCACAGCAGCTGGATCCTGCCCTAATTGCCATTGTGCCTAGGTGCCTAGGCATCTGCCATGAGGAAAATGCCGCTTACAGCCGTGCCTCCGGGCCAACAGTGTGAACGCTCCCTCGCACCTCCTCCCGGTATGCTCCCAAATCTGTCCACACAGTTTGTTCTTTTTTGCAACGACTCCCTCCCGCTTCAAACTGCCAATCTGAACTCATCCCTAGATAAAGTTTCATACTTTATCTAAAACCAGCACTCCAGTTTCAGGGATGAAAGGGAAAATTTAACATACATAACTGCAAACCATTCTAACCCTGAAATTTTAAAACTAGGATTTGAGATGCAAACTAGCCATGCATTTTGTGAATTAAATACTGTCATATGATAGGCATGCAGCTATTTATTATTCTGGAATCACATGTTGTACCAATAAATAACAGGAGGGTTGTTCATGCTTAATGTCATTAGAGCAAATAGTCAAGGAAAGAATAATTATTTGATGCTTATTTAAACTAGATGGGGGGAATACTTTCTTCTTTCATAAAGGAAATTTGAAAGGTTGCAGTATTTCTTTCATAACATGGGCTTTTATTATTCAAAATATCTTGTCCACATAGTATTTGTGAAGTCAGAACAATAGCTGCTGAAATGTCATGAAGAAGATTATGCCTTTCTTATGAAGGGTTTCTTTCCCTTCCAAAAGAAGTATCAGATATTAAAGGCTGACCAAGAGAAACTGCACAGCCCAAGTTCTACTGAAAGAGATTTACCTATTTTAATAAGGTTAATTTGCACAGTGCCCTGACCTAGATAGCCTAGGTTGGCCAGTCTCATCAGATCTTGGAAGCAAAGCATGGATGGGAAACATCCAAGGAATATCAGGGTTGTGATGTAGAGGCTGGCAATGGCAAACCACCTTTGGATGTCTCTTGCATTGAAAACCCTATAAGATTGCAGTAAGTCAACTATCACTTGGTGGCAAAAAAATAGTTATCATATTTTGTGCTGTTTTGATTGCCCCTCCCCACTACTCCCAGGAAAGAACAGCTGAAATTCCTGCCAGGGACCAGATTTCCTATGTAATTGTGAAGTAACCTTTGAAATAAAGTCTATACATCAGAGCAAATGAACACCTGGTTTCCAATATGTATTTTTGCCATTTTGGTTTATGTAGTACTCTTAACTCTTGAATGTAAAAACATTAAATTGTTAGTGGACATGTGCAGGTCTGTACTGCATCATGAGATCTGTAGTAACAAGTTTACAGCTGGTGGTTTGTCACATGAGTTAAAATACATATTTAATTTCTATCTCAACTTTCTTACATCATGAAATTCAAGAAGGTCATAAGTAAATGGAAAATTCCATTCCATGAAAGTGGAATATATCTTTAGCCTATTCTGGATGAATTTATACTCCCCCTGAAATTCAGTTATGTAGTTTAAGGGTACTTCTGGTTGCCTCATTACCATAAGATAACCAAAGGAATGAGGTTGCTAGACTGTCTTTTATTACCTTACTTATGTTCAGAAGCTGCACCTGTTTCTGGAGAAAGTTGACCCCCCCTTCATCACATATTCCACATTAACATCCAAACTGGACAACTGTGATACAGACTATGAGGGACCCAGGAGACAGTACAGAAGCTTCAAGGGTACACTATGCAGCTTCTCGAGTTCTGACTGAGAGTCATTGTAACGGATGGTAACCTGCCCTACATCAGGCTAGAGAGGCAGGAGTGCCTTGTTGTCTGCTATCTGAAAGATATGGAACCCCCTCACTCAAGAAGTGATATTATGTGCAAAAATTTAGCATTGGAACCAGAGATATATTTATTAAATATGGTGCCTAAGGGATATGGACAAGAGGACAAATATGTATTAGTGTATATTATAACCGCTGCCCGATTATTACTGGCTAAAAATTGGAAACTAGACATAATACCTAAGAAGGAAGAGCTAGTTGCAAAGGTGCTAGATCTAGCACAGATGGACAATCTAAGCCTGAGACTGCAGAATAAGTATAGAAAAGTGTATTATAAAAGATGGAATAAGGTGTATGAGTGGATTGAAACACTGAAAGTATAAGACTCTATTTTATACGTTATCTATATATTGGATTGTTAAATATTGTAAAACCAAATAAAAATATTTATATAAAAAAAAGAAGTGATATTGGCACTCACCCCTTCAAGTCTTCCAAAACAATATGGAAGTCATTTTTGGTTCTGAAGGTTTGAATGAACCAGTGAAAAGAGCAGCTACCATTGTTTTTCCACCTATGTAATTTCATTGTATTTGATGCTTTTATATTGCCCTGATCTGGATGGCCCAGGCTAGCCCAGTCTCATCAGACCTTGGAAGCTGGCTAGTATTTGGATGTGAGGCCTCCAAGGAAGTACACTGTTGCTGTGCAGAGGCAGGCAACGGCAAGGCACCTCTGAATGCCTCTTGTCTCGGAAACCCTATGGCGTTGCCGTAACTCAGTTGTGACTTGATGACACTCCCCATCAAAATCTCTGGTTCTGGAGACACAGTTACTCCTACATATTTGCTCTTAGCCTTTTAGAGCATCTGGGTGTTTTGCTTGGAGCCACAGAGGCATTTGAGCAACTACTGACATTCATATTTTAATTTTTCCTACTTTTCTTCTTCCCAGAAGAGTCCAAGCATAGCTCTACATAGCAAATTAAGTACAGGATGCAGTCAGGAAGCTTGAAGATGAGGCCTCTTCTCTCTTTTCTGTTTTTTAACATCCTCACTGATAAAGAATTTGAAAGCTCTTTCACGATTTGTGACATTTTGGTTGGCTTTTGTCAGCAGGTTTCTAATATCCTGTGAAACTTCCTTTATGATGCGGTGGGAGGTTTGGCTTCTCTCGGTTAGTGCTAAACAGATGTGGGGTAACTTTAATGTCCCCAGAAGTAATTCAACAGGTTCAGCTTCCCCAAAAACTAGTTACATATCCTCCTAGTGTATTTCTGCCTGATGCATCTAGACAAGATACAGCACTCCCTATACCACAGCAACAACGGCAATGAACATCTAAGGAGTAGTAACTCTATAGGTAAAGCCTCAACCTCTATCCCACAATATATTTTTAAAACAAAATGTTTTATCCCACTGGCTTTTATGATGTTGCATTTTAAATTACTACCCTCTCCAAACCTTTGGTATGGGGCAGGATGAAATTGAAATATGTAAAGAAACTGACCCATGAGTTGCAGTGACTTGAAATAAGCATTCCACAGTCCTAAACAGGACTAATACCTTGTATTAAACTCAGGAGGAGAAGGCACCTCTTGCTGTTCTCCTTTGCTGGCCTAAATGTGTCAGAAGGAGCCAGCCTCCTGAAAAGCTTTCAAAAGCTCAAGAGCAACAAGGGGTTAAGCCCAACTCATAGCTGAGGGATTTCTCCCTAATCTGTACACATGTCATGGGGATCAGGGCTGTGGGTGGTAGTGCTAGCCTGTGGCAGTTGTTCAGGCCCACAGCCCATCGCCTGACTGGCTCAGAAAGCCCTCTTATCCAGGCAGTTTTCAAATTTAATTAAGAGGAACCCATCACAGGCTTAGCTCCATTGCTGGGCCATTCCAAAGGTCTTTCAGCAGTTGTACACAAAGGAAAGTGAGGAGTATGGTGGTGTCACGACAACGCAAGCACTTCTTAGTGAAGCGAACTTGAAGGCAGTCTGAGATCTTTGTTCCACACAGTCTTGAAAATGACATCACAGGCGTCTCACTCCACAAATGCAATCAGTTCCATTTGGCAAGAAATGTAACATATAAAACCATGGGGAAGTGCTGGAAAGTAGATGTGGCTGGATGAAAAAAATCTACTTCCTGGGGAGCAACCTTGCTGCTTGCTTGGGATCCCCCTCCCCACCCCCACCCCCGTCCACCCATGCCTAATCGGATCTTGCTTTGCTAGCAAGCTGAAATGCAAAGCATTCAGTACAAGCCAGAAAAAAAGCAGTGAACTGTCTACAACCCTACCCTCCCCCCAAAAAACCCCCCTAAGACACCCCTCCGAATACAAGTGGGAGTGTTGTGCAGAAGGGGAGGAGCATGGTGGCTTCTTCCTGATCAGAAGGGTCAAGATCTTCGAAGTCTTTGAGCTTTTAAGAATCAGAAGAGCTGGGGCAGCTTTGTACCCAGATAAATATTTGTAAAGCTGTTGGGATTCCTAAAGTTTGGCTATGATCTATAAATGCAGGGCATCATAAAGTGACCACCTCAGAAAACTCTCACAAAATCACAAATACTGCAATGTTTTGTTTGTTTTCAAATAGCCAGTCCATAGATCTCTTTTTAAAACTCACAGGTTCCTGACAGCCACATGTGGTTAAGGACATAAAACCCTAAAAAGCCAGTGTAGAGCAGTGGACAGCGTGTTGATGTATGTGTGAAATTCCTTTTCAGTTTTGAAAGCTATTTCTCTGCCTAGCCTACCTCACAGGGTTGTTGTGAGGAACAAGCAGAAGAAACCTTATAGGAGCTTATTCTGAGGGTTTTGGAGGAAGGGCAAGATGCAAGTGAAATGAACAATCAAGTTGCACTGGAGATACTGTTCTTTATATTGACTTTTAACAAAATTAAGAGTGGAACCTCAAAGATTAACAAATAATCTAGGGAATTCTTATTTGATTGGAAAGTTAAGGTTCTCCAGACTCTCTTCCTCTTCTCAGAATATATTGTTCCTAGATTTATGGGGAAGAGGAAATTACTGGTTTAAACCTGGTTTTACATCTGGAAATGGCTACAGTGGCTGTGGTCACACTGGCAGCTTGGCGCGATATGATGCCGCCTCTAATCGTACCAGTTTAAAGTGCTGCGGGACATATCATCCAGACAGCACACCCTGCTGCGGGTTACCCATGCAGACATCCCTTGGCCAGGCATCCACATTACTGCAGCACCTCAGCCACGGAGCGTGCTGCCCAGAAAATTTTTGAAATACATGTGTGTGACAGGGCTATTTTTGGGCAGGAACGCACAGGAACTGAGTTCTGGCTGGCTCCTGAGTTGGCCACGCCCAGCAGGAACTCATTAGCATAATAGGTCACACCCAACAGCAGGAACTCATTAGGATTGGCTACATTAGGGGTGTGTGGCCTAACATGCAAAGGAGTTCCTGCTACAAAAAAAGCCCCGGGGTTTGACAACAAACAAGGTAAACAGAATAAGAAGCAAAAGGTGGGTGTGGCTGGATAACATGGGGTGTGGCCTAATAGGCTAATGAGCTGTGTTGTTAGGGGTGTGGCCTAATAGGCTAATGAGTTTCTGCTGTTGGGTGTGGCCTGTTATGCTAATGAGTTCCTGCTGGGCTTTTTCTACAAAAAGAGCCCTGTTAAGTGTGCATAACTGCATGTGTGCTTATGTGCATGTGGGCACATGCGCATATATGCAAAACGGATCTGCAGGTTCTGACTACCAAATCCATTCTGTGTGTGCCCCCCATGTTCAGACATCCGGCCATCAGCAATGAATGCGCAGGGAACCAAAAACACCACTTGTGATCTGGTGCCTTTTTAACCCAGCTCCAAGTTGTCCTATGATGGGATGAGAATGCCAGGGGAATGCCTGACAGATGTGGCTGTGTGACTGCACCCATTTAATCCATTTGTGAACAGTGCCTATATCAGGCCAAACTGCCAGTCTGAACGCAGCCAATGTTAAGAAGCCATTCCTGAGATCAAGGCACTGGTCTCTAGCTTGTGGTTCATTTGCCTATTTGATCCCTACTGTCAGAGTTCTAAATATCTTCAGTCTGCCCACACGTCTAACTTGAATGATATTCTGGTAACATTTCACTTCTGATTGGAAAAAATGTCCATTAGCTAATACAAGCAGGAACCTGCACAGACTTCCAGGAGCAATTCATTCCCTTTTACTGCTTCCTTCCCATCCAGCAGCCAAACTACCTTCATCTGCCCCCCAACCTCAGCTCCCCCCCTCCACCAGAAGCCCCTACCTAGGAAAACTATGGCCTAGTTGTGTAGTGCCAGCCACTGGGACAGGTCCACTTGCATGGTTCGGTAGCCCTCAAAGACTTGTTGGGTACACACCTCACTTTCTCCTTATCCCCCTCCCCATATTATTTCCCCTTTACCTTGTCCTGGCAACCTCCATATTCTCTCCCCCTTCTCTGCTTCATTTTCTCCTCAGCCATTCACCAACCTACCTTTTTCTGCCTCCCATCTTTGGCTATATTTATTATTTATTTACTTCATTTATACTTCACCTTTCTCCACAGTGAGGACCAATTATAGGGTTGCCAAATACTTACCGCAATCCAGCGGGGGACACATGCTCCCCGGCCGGAACATTTCACCATGCCAGGAAGTGACACTGGGCGACGCTCTGGCAATGGGGCTGAAAACTTGATGGTACAATCGAGTTTCTGGCCCCATTGCCAGAGCGTCGCCCGGCGTCAATTCCTGGCGATGGCATGGTGTGGCACGTCTGTTGTCCCTGCAGGAATGATCCTGCGAAGACGTCTTCGTCCCCCGCCGAATCACGGTAAGTACTTGGGAAGCCTGGGACCAAAGCATCTTACATTATTCTCATCTCCTTTTTATCCGCACAAAAACCCTATAAGGTAGGTTAGTCTGAAAGGATGTGACTGGCACATAATCACTCAGTGAGCTTCTGCAGTAAGATAGGAATTTGAACTTGGGCCTCCCAGACCCTACTCTGAAGCTCTAACTGCTACATCACAGTGGATTTAAGATGGTGGCCGCTGTTGAACAAAAACAAACAGCTAGGCCTAGTTGAGTAATGCAAATCAGGTGGTATCAAGTCACCGAGGGGTTGATGCCAGGCCTATGGTACCAACCTTCAAGGGGAGCCTGGAAATCTGGAATTACAACTCATCTCCAAACAACAGAGATCTGCCCCCTGGAGAAAAGGACTGCTTTGGAGAGGGGACTCTATGGCGTTATAGCCAGCTGAGGCCCCTCACCTCCTATCCCGAGACTCCTTCCCAAAATTTCCCACAATTCATATTTTTCTACGAACTACATGTTTGTAGAAAGATCTGTCTTGCTCATTTACAGCTTTAGTCACCGGATTGAAGTATCCAAAGATTTTGCTGACTTCACTATTAGTATATAAACAAGTGCTCCCTTTCCTTCCCCCCTTCTCAAATAATCTTCCACCCCTCCTTTCTCCCCATCCCCTTCCATGACAGTCTTATCCACCTCTTTCTCTGTCATTATCCCCCCTATATTTCTCCCCCTCCCTTCCTCTGACAATAGACCCCCCCCTCTTCCCCCTACCCTTTTTTATCAATATTCCCCCATCTCTCTTTCTCCCTCCTCCCCTCCTTACCTTGACTTCTTCAGCTGCAGTCTGACATGGGGTGGGGGTTAAAAGGACAGCCAAGCCAGCAATTACAGATGGTTGTGAGAGGGCTAGGAAGCTCCTTCTCACACTTGTCTCTGTAGCTGCTGGCTCAGCTGTCCTTTTAAAACTTTCTCCCAGCTTCTAGTTAGTCAGACTGAGCGGAGAAGCAGCACAGCAGCTGGGGAGGAAGCGAAGTATCCTCCTTGCCCCCTCTTACCTCCAGCACTGCTTCTCCCTGAAGTCTCACCAATTAGATCCAGGGAGAAAGCTACAGAGATGCAGATGAGAAGTGGCCTCCTTGCCCACTCACACCCCTCTGTAGTCGCTGCCCACCGCTTCTCCCCCACTAACAGCAGGAGCAGTGGCTGCACACCCACTTCTTCCTTTTCCCACAGCAGTGGCGGTGGCAAGGGCTCTCCCAGCCGGCCACCAACTTCTTCTACCCCAGACCCATAGCTACGCTGGGGCCTCCTGGGGCCTGGCCCCCCAACTTCCTGTCAAGCCCCTGTGACTTCCTATTTACTCCAGGCCCCCCAACTCTCTGGAGCTGGAGGATGCGCAGGGCTCTCAGGTGAGGCCAGCCCTCGGAAAAGAATCAGTGCCACAGGAAACTGGCAGGCAAGGTGGAGCTGGTGGGAACTTTCACTTAGAGTACTGAGAGTAGAAAGGAAGCTGGAGGCGGCACCAAGGATCCAAGGGCAGAGCAGGGCATTCGAACTTTGCAGCACACACCCTTCAATGGCCGCCACCAAGGAATGCACCGCCCACCTGTCCATGGCTGTCCTGGCCGGGAGGCAGAAGGAGAAAGGTGTGGTGAGTCCCTGCTGGGTGAGCAGGTCTCACAGATCAGCCAGGGATGCCACTTCCATGGTCAGACTGCAGACGGGGGGAGGAGCCTGGTGCACTGGCCAGCCCTCTCCCATGTGCCCTGCTGTACTGGTGCATCCAGGACTCAGCAGAAGGCACTCTTCTGTGGAGGTGTGGGCGGGTGGTTGCAATGTGTATCATGCCATGGAGCCCACCCTCCAGGAACCGCTTCACAAGTGTCGCCCCCTTCCTAGCCCCGCACATGTGTCCTCCCTTTCAGACAGGCTGCGTCTCTCTCCCACACCCAAGCAGAGCCAGCATTCCATCCTGTTGCATCACTCACTCAACCTCAGCAGGTGACCCTTCCTTTCCCAAGGTCTCTGCACAGCTATTCCCAGGCCCGCCCCCTTCCACGGCTCCTTGCTTCAGCTGGGGGGGGGGTGCAGTGTTCATAGTGGGGGGGGAGGGTGAGCACTGCTTTGTCCCACTGGAGCCTGGCGCATCTTTCCCTCCTGCCGCCACATGGAAGGACCAGCTGGGGCAGGGGCCAGCCAGCCTACGTGTGTTTTTTAATTTTATTTTTATTTCAGTGCCCCCCAACTTTTGGAAAGGCCCCCAAAATAAAAAAAATCCTGGCTATGGGCCTGCTCTCCCCCCACAATGGTGGCAGCAGGGCCCCAGGTAGCCAGCAAAGCCCTTCAGAGCTGCCATGTTGGTGATAGGGCCTCTGGCGGCCAGCAGGGCCCTCTGGAGCTGCCGCATTGGCAGCCAGGCCCTGGGATCTGTGGCGACAACAGCTGCAGCAGGACCCTCTTCAGGTAAGTGCTCTGCACCTGCACAGAGAACATTTTTGTTTGGAATGGATTTAAACCTCCCAATGTATCTTTTATTTATGTTTTTTAGATTTTTCTGCAACCTTGTGGTTTTCCCCAAGTTGGGGGGAAATCTCCTGTCTCTCAGTGTGGGCCCAATCACTGGATTTAGGTATCCGCAGATCTGCCCACACTTGAGAAACAGATATATAGATGATATGATAAAATGAAGCAATTGCTTCCATTATTGTCACTTGAGTATTTCTTTCTGTATTTTGTCAGTGGCATTAGATGACACAGCATTCACAATCTCTTATGTTTTCTTAACACCACAAGAGCAAAGTTGCTTTATCATAGAACAGTTATACTAACTCAGACTAATGGCCTATGTAGGCCAAGATTCTGTAGCTCATAGCAATTCCCCAAGTTTGCCAGCAGAGAAAGGTGTTTCCCAGTTGTACTACTGGATAGGGCAGAAATTAAGCCTGGGACTTCATGAAAAAAAATTGTTATTTGCCAGCCACTAAATTATGGATTTCTGCATATATCAGGCCCATACGGTCATGTTCCCCCCATTTCTGGAGGGCTTAGGTGATTCTGGTAGAGAGATGAGAACAATTAAGCCTCACACCTGCTCTGTCTAAAAATGAGCAAGACCATACTTATATCTATATATATATAAAAGAAAGTCCCCTCACTGTAAAATCAATGCCCAGGCCAAACCCCTGGACCTAGAGACACCAAATTCGGGGAGAGCACTCCTACCGTGGTGTAGATGCTTGCTAAGAAGAAATTTTTAGAAATTCAACCCCTAAGTGGATCAAAAGGGGGAAAATGTGCTCCCCCATTGATTCCTATGTGGCTGCACCCCCCACTCTCTGACTGGTCAGCTGCAGAGCTCAGTGTTCTGAGATTAAGAAAACCCAACAGTTACAGGGGACTGCAGAGAGCTAATGACTGTTGAGGAAATCAGGAGTGGCCAAGAACCACCTGTGAGGTGAAGCAAAGCTGCTGGCCCAGCTTCTCCGATGGCTTCCAACACTCCCCCCCCCTCCTACACCTAACAGGCAGTTGTCTGTCAGGTGCAGCAGTGGTTGCAGGGTGCTTAAAGTCACAAGGGAGCCTGCCCAACAGTAACACCTTAGTGATCCTGTCAGCCCTGCCTCCACAGTGGCTTCAAATACTCCTCCCCCCTCCCCCTCCTACACTGGACAGGCAGCTGCCTGTCAGATGTAGGAGAGGAGATGGGATGCTTAAAGCCGCCGAGGAGGTTTGCTCAGCGGGATTGCCTTAGCCCTGCTGCTGGCCCTGCCTACCTGATGCCTTTAAATACAATCCCCCCCAACACCAGACAGGCCGCTGTCTGTCAGGTGTAGGAGCAGGACCAGGGTATGAATGTTTATGGGGAGATACTAAAGGACATTTCTAGGAGCCATTTCAATGTGTGCCTCTCTCATGAACCTGAAGAAATGTCCACCACATCACCACTCCCTCACACCAATTCCCCCTCACACCTCTCACCTCTTACTCCCCCCAAGAAAGCTCCTGGCAAACGTCAAATCAGATACACCAACACTACAAGGAGGAGGCAACTTAGGAATGTGGCAAAGACATTTGCACATAGCACTCTTGCAGTGCACTGAGCTGCACAGGCCAAGTACCAGCAAGATCACCCTGAGGTGCCCAGAACAACACAGTCTCCATATGAGCAAAACAATCCAGGAACACAAGTAGAGAGGCCATCACTTTCGTGGAAGCCGGCAGGAGTTGACTTAACAGACGACTGCTTCTTAAATGGACAGTTCTATGTTGCCCGCTCCAGAGTGAGCTCACCAAACAACGTGGTGATCCTAGCACCTGAGGGCAGAACCACCAATGTGGTCTAGAGAGAGGTCCTTAAGTAGAGAGAGAAAAAAGTACCTATGTCTCACTTCATTTCATAGACTACAATCTTCTCTGTTAGAATTCCTACAACAAATGTCACATTTCAAATTTCACATAATCAGTATTATAACTGGATTTACAGAACTTAAATACTGTAGCGAAGCACGAGTAGCAGACTAGTATAATATATATATAGTAATCCTCCTAGCTTATTGGCCATTCCCAATTCTCCCATTGGCTGTGCAATGCACTCCATCAGCCATTGGCCTGTCAGCCACCACTCAAGAGTACTTGCATGCCATTGGCTGGGTGCTGGGTCTACTTCTCCTCCCCACCCACTCCCCCTTCAGCCACTGTTCCATGTCAGAATAACTGGCAAAGGGCTGTCTCTCCCGACAAAGACACTTCTCCTGCTTGACTCCTCTGTGGGACTAACTTTTCCCTTGGTGGCTGTTAGTAGGCAACCAAGCTTGGTTCTGTCAGTAAAAAGACAAAGGAAAGAAACCCTTTCCAGGCCTTTGTGAGGAACTCATTGGGGCCAGTCCTGACTAGGATTGCCAGCTCCAGGTTGGGAAATTCCTGGATATTCTGTGTCTAAGGAAGGCAGTCTAAGAAAGACGGAGTTTGGGGAGGGGAGAGGCCTCAGTTGAATACAATGCCAAAGAGCCCACCCTCCAAAGCAGTTATTTTCTCCAGGGGGGAAGAGATATGTTGTCTGGAGTTCAGTTATGATACCCAGCGATCTTCAGGCTCCACCTGGAGGTTGGCTGCCCTAGGCATAACAATTAGCGCTTCAGAGCAGGATCTGCCAGACCAAGGTTCTTGCTGTGGAAGCTGTGATTTCAGACCAGTCACAGACTTTCAGCATAACCCCCTCCTCTGCCCACTGCCATTGTTGCCAATCTCCAGGTGAGGGCTGGAGATCACTCAGAATTACAACCACTCTCCAGATGGTAGAGAACAGTTTCCCTGGATAAAATGGTGGACTCTGTGTCCTTATACCCTGCTGAGATCCCCCCCCCCCATGACAGCCAATGTGATGTAGCAATCAGGGCTTCAGAGCACGGTAGAGGCTGCAGGTGGGGGGGAGATGGAAAGCTGAAGAGTGAGGGGCAGATAACAGCAGGTTGATGCTTGGCTGGGAAGGAGAGTTGCCAAATCCAGGTTGGGAAATTCCTGGAGATTTGAGGGGTGGAGCTTGGAGAGTGTGAGGTTAGAGGAGGGTTGGGACCTCAGACAGGTACAATGCCATAGACTTCACCCTCCAAACCAGCCATTTCCTCCTGGGGAACCATTGTTGCCAATCTCGGGGGGCTGGAGATCACTCAGAGTTACAACTGCTCTCTAGGAGGGAGGGGGGAGGAGATGGAAAGCTGAAGGCAGAGGGGCAGATAAAGTTGATGGTTGGCTGGGAAGGAGATAGGGTTGTGAACTCCAGGTTGGGAAATTCCTGGAGATTTGAGGGGTGGAGCCTGGTGGGGTTTGAGAAGGGACCTCAGACAGGTACAGTGCCATAGACTCCACCCTCCAAACCAGCCATTTCCTCATGGGGAATCATTGTTGCCAATGTCCAGGTGAGGTAGCAGAGATCAGTTCCTCTGGAGAAAATGGTGGACTCTGTGTCATTATACCCTGCTGAGGTTGCCACAACAAATTGATGCTGAGTGCCCAAGGTTGGGGCACTCTCCCAGAGCCTCTTTCTAAAGCTCATTGTATTTATTTCCATGACGAGCCTTAGTCCTAGTTAATAATAATATGCCACAACATGAAGATTGTTTTAACTCAGGTTTTCCTCAGAAAATTTAGTTCATCAACTAGGAAATTATGAAGGAAAGCAGCCTTCGGGTCATTGCTTCCCTGAGATTATTTACCTTGAGCTATTTGTTCAAGATAATAGATGCAAAATATCAAACCTCCTAGGCAGCGTGGAAGCCAAATGATGTCATGCTAAGGGCATCTCAAGGGTGGGGGGCAGGGAGGACAGCCAATCCAAACTTTGATAAACCTGAAGGGTGAACATGACGCCACAGACTAAGAAGCTACAAATGAAATCCTTCCCTAAAGACTTGCCACTGTCCACAAAGATAAGGAAATGAAGATTTTTTTGCTATGCAGCAGAAAAGCTTTGTTCAGTCCAGCATTCTCTTTCCTATAGTGATTAATCTAAACGCTTCTGGGAAGCTTGAAGCAAAGCATGGTAGGAAACAGCCTTCCCTTAATCTATGTCACCAATATTCCAAGTTATACTACCTCTGAGCATGGAGGCTCCACTTAGTTCAGGATAGCTAACAGTTCTTTATAGATCCGTTTCCCATGAATTTTGGGCCCTTTTTAAAAAGCCATTGCCTAGTAGTTGGCACAAAGTGGTGAAGTTTTGAATGCCATTACAACACAGAATGCCATATTTATGTTGTAAGCCTCCCTATTGTCCTTACACCACACTCCCAACTCTGCAATTGTTACATACTCATGTAAACACTACTAAACTTCTGAACCTTTGCATGTCCCTGAGCAGGAGTAAGTAGCCCTTAGGAGTAACTAGTGGGACAAAATTACAGGGGTCCTGATTGAAAGCTGAGGTGGGTGGTCCATGGAGTTGGCCAAATAAAAGGATGTGCTATATTATGATGTTTCAGTTGGGTCTGCATGGTGTGAGGGAGGCCCAATTGAACCTTTTTTGTCAGGGGGGTTCGACAGGCTTTCAACCACCACCCCCTTGAGACTACGTATACATAGTTTTGCCAGGTACCCCCTGGCCACTGGCAGGGGGTTGTAGGGTTGCCAGATCCAGGTTGGGAAACTCCCAGAGATTTGGGGATGGAGCCTAGGGAAAATAGGGACCTCAGTGGGGAACAATGCCATAGAGTCCCCCCTCCAAAGCATCCATTTTGTTATGGGAACTGATCTCTGTAGTCTGGAGATGAACTGTAATTCCAGGGTATCCCCAGGTTCTACCTGGAGGATAGCATCTCTGTGCATACATAGGATTGCCAGGCCAGGCTGTTAGCAGTCAGACCCCTTCTCCTGCAGAAGGGCAGTTTAGCGCTTAGAGAGAAAGAGGCAGAAACACCCTTCATATAATATCACCTCAAAATCATAAATATAAGATACTGTCTGGCCCAAAAGGACACAAAATGGATGCCAGCAAAAGTCCAGCCAGAGACAAGCCTGGGAAAATTTTTGAAGGTGAAGTCAGGGCAGGTGGCTGACTAACAACCCTTTCCCCATCCTAAAGAGATGCATAATTTAGGACAATAGGTTTCCCAAGAAGCAATGACCTCACTTTGGTCTAATCCCATCAACTCCAGCCTCGTTTCCCCCCTTACCCATTTAAACTAAACTAGCAACATTTAACCCTATTTTTCAAACCTGGTAGTTTTCTCATCCAGCAATCATCAGGTCATCAAATAACATTTACGCCTTTATCACACTTCAGGAAAATCCATCAAGGTTCTTCCAAATCACTGTGTGAGACCCATCAAGCTTCTCCCAAGCCTTTGTCCATCTCTAAAAAACCAATCAATTTATTGTTTTTGGGGCAAACACATCAGCCTAGTGTCACGATTGTGCTGGCGGGCCAGGCAGGGCATGGGAGTCTGAAACACAGTCCGAGGTCAAGGTACCAGAGAAGACAATGTAAAGTGAGCAAAGTCCAAAACACCAAGTCAAAACGTAGCCTAGGGTTACCAGAGGATGTATTAAAGAGGTCAGAAGTCAAAAGCCGTTCGTCAGAAGTCAGGGTACACAGTCCATAGTCAGGGAGCTGGAGAGAAACAACAGTCACGCAAACCAGAGTCAGGAGCTGGGAAGTCAGTACGAAAACCAGAAGACAGGAACGCAGGATCCAGGGTGCAGTGAGTTGTCCAAGAGACTAGTTACGAGCATGAGTTGTGGATCTGAGAGAGCCACCTAAAGAGCCCGTTCCGCTTGTTAGCCAATTACCGACCACTAACAGGGTCCTGGCTCCGGTCAGTACTCTGGGCTTAGAGGACGTTGTCCTCGCATGCGCGCCTCCTTTAGCCAGGTTGCCATGTCCCGTCGCCTTTGCTCTCACAAATGAGCCACCGGTGGAGGGGAATCAGGAGGCATGGTGCTTGTGCTTGGCTCTGCCGGCGCGGCTCCAGGTGCAAATGCTCCTGTTGATGGGTGCTCATCCTCCTCAGGACTTAGGTCCGGTGATTCAAGGGGTGCAAGGAACTCAACCGCAGAAGTTGAGGGTGCAGAATCCCCTGGGTCAGGGTCCTCGGGGTCGGGCTGCACAGCGGGCATGACACCTAGCACCAGGGAACACTTTCCCTATAACTGTAGCACTCCACTCCATTGAGATTTGTGTGTGTTCTTGAATTCGGACTTCGCACCCCCATTTGGTGCGGACCTCCTCTTGCCTCTCCATGAAACACTGGTTGTTTCACTGCTGCCTCCACGGACCTCCATCTTCAAGACTGGTACCTAATGCCTACCCAAAAATACTACCCCCCCTTATTTCCTCTTAGCTAGTGTGTGTGTTTTAAGTGTGTTTGTGTGTGTTCTGCCTTTTTATTCTTTTTTTTCCCCAATAAAAATCTTTCTGGTCAAACATCAGCCTGCTTATTTTGAGAGTTCTCTAAAGGAAAAATCCCTGTAAACATTGGTGGAGATCTTGGTTACTCCCTCTTTCTCCTTTAAAGCTAATTCCCCCAATTAATTAGACCGCCTATAACAAGGCCTGGCAACCAGTAGGACATGGGGGGGGCATGGAAGGCAGCCATCAGCAAGATCTCACTCTGTCTAAGGATCTGATATGGGGTGGTAGGTCTGCTGCCTAGTAGGAAAGTCTCTATACCTCCATCAGTGTTGTATATTTGTTTCAAAAAAATTGCTTTAAAACCCCATGTCTCCAGTACTCTCTTCTTCAAGGGGAATCAACATAAGTAAGAACTGCCTCTGTAATTCCTCACTGTTCGAAGAAGTGAGTCTCACACATAATAGTATGCTCTTTGGAGAATGTTGTCCGTCAGTTATTCTGAAATAACTGAAACCAATTATTGAATTTCCCTGAATGTTCTGTACAAGTGAGTGAGACTCAAAATTCAGCAGCAGTTAAGAATTCATAACATTATTCTGCTCCAGGGCAGACTGGCCATTTCACTTACAGAGCCAGCTTGGTGTAGTGGTTAAGTGTGCAGACTCTAATCTGGGAGAACCGGGTTTGATTCCCCACTCCTCCACTTGCACCTGCTGATGTGACCTTGGGTCAGTCACAAGCTCTGGCACAGCTGTCCTTGAAAAAGAGCAGTTTGTGTCAGAGTTCTCTCAGCCCCACCCACCTCACAGGGTGTCTGTTGTGGGGAGGGGAAAGGAAAGGAGTTTGTAAGCCGCTCTGAGACTCCAAGTGAAGGGCGGGGTATAAATCCAATCTCTTCTTCTTCTTCTTCTACAGGGAAATTTCCTGGTGGGCTACTGCTCTAAAAGGCCATCAATGGCCAGGTAACCTAGCAACCCTACCAGTGCATTAGGGGCCACTTGGCTGAGAGCATTCAACAGCAATGATGATACTGTTGCCAGGTCCAGGTTGGGAAATACCTGGAGATTTTAGGGGTGGAGCCTGAGAAAGGAAGGGTTTGAGGAGGGGAGACACTTCAAAGGGGTATAATGCCATAGAGTCCACCTTTCAAAGCAGCCATTTTCTCCAGGTGAACTGATTTCTGTCACCTGGAGACCACTTGTAATAGTAGGAAATCTCCAGCTACCACCTGGAGGTTGGCAACCCTAAATAATGATCAGTGTCCGCTCACCAGCTCCCTTTTCTTGCACTTGCAGCAGTTTGCAGAAGGCAGCAATGGCTGAACTGATGCCCATTGTTGACTGGACCCTGAAGCCCTCCCTAGGGTTGCCATATCCCTCCTGGCAACTGGTGGGGGACTGGGGAGACTTACAAGGAGAAAGAAAAAAGCCTAGGCCTCATTGGTGGTGTCACACAGGAAGTGACTTCATCATGCCAGTGACATCCGGGCAACATTCTTTTATTCAGGCAAAAACTCTATGGTAAAACTGGCTTCTACCATAGAGTTTTTGCCCAGATACCAGAGTGTCATTCAGATGGACCATCCAATAAACAGTGCAATAGGATCTGGATTGTAGAAATCTGAAACAGAGCTGAAACAAAGTGTAAGCATTAACATGACACATTAAATGATGCAGAAATTACATAGTAGGATTCATACTTCCAGCAATAGACAGTACATACTGTACACAGTCGTATAGTCCACCATCGCTATGCCTTTACCAAAGCATCTTTCCAAACCATTTTGTTATAATATAGCCCTATTAGCTACGTTAAAATGATAGAGTGATTGATGGGATATAAGATGCGAAAGGTTGACAGCCAGAGGTCTAAGCAACCCTGGTATGGGCAGATTGGCCACTTAAGTGCCGCTGGGAACAGTCCTGGTGAGCCAATGGCCAGAGTGCCACCCCAGCTCAAACAGATGGGTGGGGATAGGGGAGAGCTCACCTTGTAAAAAAATAAAGCTGGTAAAAATAAAGATGGAATAACTGGAGGGAAGCTGCATATTTGAATCACCATTGTAATCTATTACCTCAAATGTCTAATAAGTAGACTGACATTCAAATTACAAGCTCTCTGTAACAAAGTCAGGATCCAAAGAGTTCAGAAGCCTTGAGATTACAATCACCTTCTTCCAGATAAGTTTCTGACAAAGACAAAGCTTCTATTCAGAGGCCAGGAGGAACTTCAGTGATTTTCATTATCCTAATCATTGCAGCAGGGAAGGGGGAAGACGTTCTTTTCAGTACATAGTTTGAGGTGACAGAAAAGGACTCAATGTGCTCACAGCATGCCTCATATTAATAAAAATGACTACAATCTACTTGACTGAGCAAGACAGGCAAAACTGCCCCAGACCAAAGCCCAGAGCTGCACTAACTTTCAAAGACTATGCAATGCTGATACCCTTGCCCATGGGAGAATAACATATTTAATTAGGATTGCCAGCACTGGGTTGGGAAATTCCTGGAGATTTGGAGGTGGAGCTTGGGGAGGGACGTCAGTGGGGGTATATAATGCCATAGAGTCCACCCTTCAAATAAGCCATTTTCTCCAGGGGGACTGGCCTCTGTCAGCTGGAGAGCAGATGTAATTCCAGTAGATCTCCGAGCCCCACCTGGAGGCTGGCAAGGAGGAAAAAGAATTGTGCCAGCAAACATTCATTGGAAAGTATGCATCAAGTATGTAGATATATCTGATTTGCCAGGGATTAAAGTTTTACTCTATATGCAAGTGGCTATACATACGTGTGTGTGTGTGTGCACGCACATGCACACTATCGTTGGGTTAGGGTGATTGGTGTATCACCAGTGTGTTGAAAAGCAACCATGATTTGAATTTTTTTATTGGGGGAGTACAATTTGGCAGTGACATTCAGTAAATACCTACACCTTGATCCAATGAGGGAGATCCATGAGCAGAAGCAGTCTTCTGCATATACATCCAATCTAGATATGCCTCTCCTTATGCCTCTCCTCACATTTCTCTTGAGAAACCTGTATAAGGGTCAAGAAGCGACAGTTAGAACAGGATATGGAACAACTGATTGGTTTAGCATAGGAAAAGGAGTACGACAAGGATGTATATTGTCCCCTTGCTTATTTAATTTATACGCAGAGTACATCATGTGAAATGCCAGCCTGGATGATTCAGAAACCGGAATTGCTGGGGAAAACATCAACAACCTCAGATATGCAGACAATACCACTCTAATGGCAGAAAGTGAAGAGGACCTAAAGAGCCTCTTGCTGAGATTAAAGGAGGAAAGCAGAAAGGTTGGCTTGAAACTCAACGTCAAAAAAACTAAGATCATGGCATCCGGCCCCATCACTCCTTGGCAAATAGAAGGGGAAGTCGTGGAAGCAGTGACAGACTTCATGTTCCTGGGATCCAAGATCACTGCAGAGGGTGACTGCAGCCATGAAATCAAAAGATGCCTGCTCCTTGGGAGGAAAGCGATGGCGAACCTAGACAGCATAATAAAAGGTAGAGACATCACCCTGCCAACAAAAGTCCATATGGTCAAAGCAATGGTATTCCCAGTAGTACTGTATGGCTGCGAGAGTTGGACTATAAGGAAGGCTGAGCGTCAAAGAATAGATTCTTTTGAATTATGGTGCTGGAGAAGACTCTTGAGAGTCCCCTGGACTGCAAGAAGATCAAATCAGTCAGTCCTAAAAGAAATCAACCCTGACTGTTCCATGGAAGGTTAGATACTGAAGCTGAACCTCAAATACTTTGGCCACCAAATGAGAAGGGAGCACTCACTGGAGAAGACCCTGATGCTGGGAAAGACTGAAGGTCAAAGAAGAAGGAGACGGCAAAGGATGAGATGGTTAGACAGTGTCATAGATGCAACGAAAATGAAATTGAGCAAATTCCGGAGCACGATGGAAGACAGGAGGGCCTGGCGTGATGTGGTCCATGGGGTCACGAAGAGTCGGACTCGACTGTGCGACTGAACAACAACAAAGCGATACTCATCAAGGAACCACTGACCACATTACTGCTCCTCATCCTCTCAGCAGGATACCCACAGATCACACTTGCACAAAGCCTATTCCCAACTTAAACAGATTTCTAAATACTTGATCGCTGGTAATCACCATTGGTACCTACCTTTATGACAAGCCCTTATCTTTCTCCATCTGCCAACTGTCAGTCAGATAATCCCATCACTGCCTCCGTGGCACAGCCTCAGCACTCTTTTTTTTACACGGTTAATTATACACTGCATAAGCCATTCACGTAAGGGATAGTGACTCAAAGCTGCAATTATCACAGTAAGTCCCCCCAGGCAAAAGCTCCATTCCATAGGACAGGTACAAGCAGTACTGAGAAATGAATATACCAGGCAAACTTCCATGGGAAAGGGGATGGAATCAATCACACCCAAGAGGCCTCCCTCTTGCTTCACACACAGCAGAGGTCATAAAGGCATGGGGAGGGCTGAAACCAGTTTGCAGTCTTAAGCATCGTAGCACTCCTGTGACTGTTAACAACTGGATGAACACTTGGATCCATGGTTATGACCAGTGTGGACAGTGTTGTCCAAAAGATGCAGCCTGCTGTTCTTAGTTATACTTACCTTCCTTTTAAGTGGGTCATACAAGAATGGACTGGGGTGAGGGGCTACCCCTGCATCTCTTCCCCTGTTTTCTGTTTCTGTTGATATGCCCCCAAGAAAGAGGGAGGAGAACATCTTGGAAGATTAAAGGCCTTTAATTTCCTCCTGACTAGGGCTATTTTTGGGCAGGAACGCACAGGCCAGCAGGAACTCATTAGCATAATAGGCCACACCCAACAGCAGAAACTCATTAGGATTGGCTACATTAGGGGTGTGTGGCCTAACATGCAAAGGAGTTCCTGCTACAAAAAAGCCCTGGGTTTTGACAACAAACAAGGTAAACAGAATAACAAGCAAAAGGTGGGTATGGCTGGATAACCACACTTCTGGTAACATGGGGGTGTGGCCTAATGTGCTAATGAGCTGTGCTGTCAGGGGTGTGGCCTAATATGCTAATGAGTTTCTGCTGTTGGATGTGGCCTATTATGCTAATGAGTTCCTGCTGGGCTTTTTCTACAAAAAGAGCCCTCCTGACTGTTAATCACACAAATGTATGGCTATCAGTAATAGCACATATCAGAGGACGGGTCTATTATGTTGAGATCTGATGGGCAACAACATCAGTATGCTTGAATCAAGCGGAGCTGTTGGCCCAAGAAGACAACCCCGTATATGAACTTCTGTTAACAGGCTACCCGTGTGTGTAGAAAAATTCCCTCATGCTCTCTGCATCCCCAACAACTACCACAGAACAGCCCTCAATTCACTCAGATTTGATCGCTTACTAATGATGAGACACATAGTGGGTGTAACTGGCCTCTCTTTCACATGCCTCCCTATTCTTTTCCACACCTTGATGCAGTCATCCCCCTCCCAAAATTGCTGAAAGGCCACACCAGGTCCCTGCTCCACAGCTGGCAAGGCAAGCCCTCATCATTTGCTATTTGTCATCTTCAGTGATTGGGGAGGGGGGCTCTCTCCTCTCCTGGCCTTCCAGAGCTGCCTTTCCATTGGTTTCCCCCTCTCTCCTGGCCCCCAGCTTTGCTCCATATTGAGGCCAATAATTACTGCTGAATAGACTTCCAGATTCCCATGCTTGTCAGTCTGCGCTCTCTGCCCACCCCCCTCCTTTTCACATTGTTATGAAGATGGGGGGGGGGAGAAAAGAGTGAGGATTAACTGCTAGCAACAAACTCCAAGACAAGAAAAGTTGGAGGACTTTGTATCAGCTTTCTTACCCAAGATAAGTGCCTATGTGTAGAAGTGCCTATGTGTGCTCTAGAGTGACCCATACTGTTCTCTTCTTATTAGGCTATTTAGTTTCAAACCTTGACTAGGACAGAGTTGCCAAAATAACATTCCAGAAATGAGAGCAAGACAATGTGCTATAAACCCATAGGATTCTGGGTCACTCTGTGGACCTAACAGTGTGCACACAATATTTAAACCCTGCTTTTACTGGCAGCTTCAGAAAAACCACCCACCCTCCCAAGTTTTATAGTCTGTCATCAGTTAGGATGGGTCTACACATGCAACATAATGAAAGAGTAGAATCGGCTGTACCACTTCGGAACACAGGTAGAGAGGTTTTCCCATATTAAAAAAACCTCCTGCTAATAGAAAACTAGCGTGTCAAGGCAGAAAAAAACCCTCTAGTCTAGCCCTGCTCGGTTTTCTGTTTGCAGGGAGATTTTATTAGCTGCTGGGTAACTCCTCCCTTAATCAACATTAGCTCAGTTGGCTCATGCTGGGATGGGGCTGTACCTGTGCACTCCCACAGTATGTGGAGGGACAAGAAGCAAGAAGGTACCACACTGCCTGGGTAATGCAAATGCCAGTCTTCAAACTGATCTATATACCTTACACAGAATAAGATTATATGCTGAACTCAGGGCATTCTGGACTGACCAGTTCAGGGTACAGGTGAGACACTGTCTTTTAAATGCTGCTGCTTCTAAAAAAAACTCCCTATGTGTACGAAATTAGCTCAATAAAGTGAGTAGTTTAGAATAGCCATGTGCCTGATGCCCTAGGGTATTCCACACAAGACGCTTTTTCTATGGACAAACATTAAGGATATCACTCATTCTCTTGCTCACCTGGAATCAAACTAAAAGTATACCTCAATCAACATTCCATATAATGTAGAGAATACCTCTTAGAATTCCCGCTCCTAGCATGAACAGCAAGAGAAATGAAAAAGGCCTCTTTTACAAAAGGGGGTTAAAATCCATTAGATGGTATTACTGTGGAATAAGAGTAATTTAAAAGTGGGCTTCTAACCACAGTCACAATTTATTTATTTTCCATTGGTTGCATTTTATCCTGCCCTTCCACCAAGAAGCTCAGGGCAATAGTATATGGTTCTCACTTCCTCGGATGCGTCTCCCCTAAGACAAAACAAAATTCAAGGCTCCAAAGTATCTACAGAAATAGTTCCAATAGTAAAGAACTAGTAAACAGCAGTCCAACTAGTTTTTAAAATGACTCTGTAGAATGACAAGGGCACTTTTTGTTTGTTTACGTATACATGCAAAAGATCGCATGAGGTCATGAAATACTGTTTGGGAAGTAACTCCCCACACAAGTCAAGCAGATTTTAACCACAGCAGCACAAGTCCCTCCCTCATTTGCAATGGCACAATTAAAATCCCATTGAACTAATTGTTAGATCGCGCTAACAAAGGACTCGTACAGTGATTCAGCAAGTGATTCAGCTTTATTGGAAGTAACGAGCAAGCACTAACTCAGTAAGAAACCAGAACAGAAAACAGTGGGAGCTTATGCTCCTTTTAAACATAACCGGGCTAATGTAGCCACGCCTATTTACAAATAACAACCAATGAGATTGCTAGAATAAAGACCAATGGGAGTCTTTCCCTCCTAGGGAATGGTATCGTTCTGATTGGTCGCTGTTACGAAGCGACCAATAGGAAGTTCGCTCAGAGGAGCCCTGGTCTGGCTCGAAGCTTAACAGGGGAGTCCTATGAGGTGATTCATGTAATCATTTCAATACATTACAATTCCTCCCCCCTAAGTTAAGCCATCATCCCAATTGTTTTATTATTTACAAACATGCAATCAACCTTTGTACATCAGTTATTCCAACAGTATTTACACTCATAGTCCTTCAGATAAGTCGGCATTTGCCGCGAACGCTGGGACCTGCGGAGCGGTGCAGGCACCACGGGCAGACAAGGTTGTGGGTCAGAGTGGGGTTCACTACAGCCTGGATCAGGCACAGACTCGACTGGGATTTCAGCCCCGCACACAGGGTTCTGCCCTGACTCGGGGACAGTACCGGGCCCTTCGGTACTCACCGCCTGCTCTGGGGGTGTCCACTCGACATCAGGGGATTCAGCCGTCGGAGAGTCAGCGCTGTCCCTAGCCCAACGTCTCCTTAACTGATCTATGTGGCGCCGCCATATTCGACCGTCAGCTAACTGCACCACATACATTCGAGTACCCACAGAGTCGGATATAACCCCAGGAAGCCATAAGTGCCCGTTTGCATAATTTCGTGCGAAAACCTTGTCCCCTTTTTCAAACATGCGCACCTTCGGTTGCGCCGTGGTACGCTCGGATTGCTCTTCAGTGAGGTCTGGGTGCATTCGGTTCAAACGGGTCGTGAGTCTCCGCCCCATTAACAATTCGGCCGGACTACGGCCTGTAGCACTACAGGGGGTGGTGTGCTGCAGCAAAAGAAAGGAGCCCAGCCTCTGGCTCCAGTCCCCTTCGTCCATTTTACCCAGGGCCTCTTTGGCCGTCCTGACCATCCGTTCGGCTTGGCCATTAGATGCCGGATGGAAAGGGGCCGAAGTCATTTGGCGTATGCCATTACTCGTGAGGAAGAGCCTAAATTCCTCAGACACAAATTGAGGCCCGTTGTCACTGACGATGACGTCAGGCAACCCGTGGGTGGCAAAAAGTCGGCGGAGCGCATGGATCACAGCAAGTGATGTGGTCGATTTCATATGCACGACCTCCAGCCATTTGGACATAGCGTCCACCACAATTAGGAACATTTGCCCTTGGAGAGGGCCAGCAAAATCTATATGCAATCTGGCCCAGGGTTTACCAGATGACTCCCAGCCTTGGGGTGTAGCTTGTGGGGGATCGGGTCTGACTTGCTGGCATTTGGGACACCCTCGTACCCATTCTTCGATCTCTTTGTCCAGCCCCGGCCACCAGACATACCCTCTGGCCAACGCTTTGGTGTGTACCATACCGGGGTGACCCTCGTGCAGCGACTCTAACACTCTCGTCCTGAGTTTGTCAGGAACCACCACCCTGTTCCCCCATAATACACAGCCCTTAGAAATGGATAGTTCATTTTGACGGCTTTTGTAAGGGCCGAACTCCGGTTCAACGCTTCCAACCGGCCACCCCCTCCAAACCCAGTTTAATACTCGGGACAGCACGCTATCCTTGGCCGTGTGTGCTGCAATGTCCCTGGATGATACCGGGGGTCGAGGAAGCTCCTCAATTGCCAAGACCTCACAGGCGGGGGCAGGGTCTGCGCCAATGTCCGGCACCGGGCACCGGCTGAGGGCATCCGCATGCCCAATCGCTTTCCCAGGCCGGTGCTCTAAGTCAAAATCATAAGCCTGCAAAAATATCGCCCATCTAAGCATGCGTGGGGACATGATGTTTGGCAATTGCTTATCGGGCGCAAAAATCCCCAGTAGCGGCTTGTGGTCAGTGACCAGCAAAAATCGTCTGCCAAAAATAAAATCATGGAACTTTTTGACAGCCGCTACCAACGCCAGACCCTCCTTGTCTATCTGGGCATAGTTCCGCTCTGCCGCAGATAGTGATCTAGAATAAAAAGCGATAGGCGCTTCGCTCCCATCAGGCATCAGATGGCTTAAAACTGCGCCTACTCCAAAAGGTGAAGCGTCAGCAGCTAACACCAGGAGCTTGTGTTCATCATAATGCGTGAGTACGGCATTAGATGTCAGCAGCTCCTTGACTCCCACAAAAGCCTTTTCCTCGGCCTGCCCCCACTTCCATTTTGCCTCCTTGTGCAAAAGCGCGTGCAAAGGGGCCGCCACTGATGCCTTATGCGGTAAAAACGCATGATAAAAATTCAGGAGTCCTAAAAAGGATTGGAGCTCCTTCTTACTCACCGGCCTGGGGGCGTTTTGGATTGCAGATACCTTCTCATCCGTGGGGTGGACTCCCTCTGCGTCAATGCGAAACCCCAGGAAGTCCACACTTTCCACCCCGAGCGTGCATTTTGAGCGCTTAACTCTGAGACCGGCATTTTGAAAACGCCTGAGGACCTCTTTAACCCGGTCCAGTAGTTCCTGTTCAGACCCGCCCGCAATCAGCACGTCGTCAAAATAGGGCACTGTGCCAGGTACCCCCCTTAGTAGACGTTCCATGAGGCCCTGAAAAATCCCA
This sequence comes from Gekko japonicus, assembly GCF_001447785.1. Lineage (NCBI taxonomy): Eukaryota > Metazoa > Chordata > Lepidosauria > Squamata > Gekkonidae > Gekko > Gekko japonicus. The sequence goes on along the minus strand of NW_015173148.1, from coordinate 378,880 downwards.
GGTGCTACGTTGACCCCGAATTGCAGCCTGTTCACTTTAAAAGCCCCTTGGTGGGTTACAATTGTTTGGGCCTCGGCAGCCTCCGGGGTGACAGGCAACTGCTGGTATGCCTGGGCCAGGTCAAATTTGGCGAAAATCTTGCCACCCCCCAGGGAAGCCAAAATGTGGCTTATTACCGGGACCGGGTACGAATGTTGCTGCAGCGCCTTGTTAATCGTACATTTGTAATCGGCGCATAGTCGTATGGACCCATCTGATTTGACAGGGGTTACGATCGGGGTCTCCCATTTGCTGTATGGTACTGGCTCTAAAACCCCTTGCTCAACTAGTTTGTCAATCTCTTTTTCCACCTTATGTTTGAGAGACACAGGTACTTTCCGATACTTCAACCTAATAGGTTTGACTGACGGATCTAAGTCAAACGCAACCGGGGGGCCCTTGTACCTTCCCAACCCTTCGGCAAATACATCAGGGAACAGGTCGTACAGCATGCCCCATTTATTTTCAGACATCCTGTTAATCCCAGAAATACCGATGCCCAATGGCTCAAACCAATCTAACCCTAGCAGGTTAACCCGGTCTCCCTCTGCAATCAGGAATGACAGTTTAACACATTTCCCCTTATACTCAACAGTAACAGAGTCCCGTCCGGCCAAGGGAATTCGGTTGCCCTGGAAGTCGGACACTCTGGTTCCCGCAGGCTGGAGCCGCCGCCGGCTTCGGTTCGGGAACAACTGGCGCCAGGACGCGGCAGAAATCACCGTCACGGACGATCCTGAGTCCACCTCCATTGTACAGGGTCGGCCGTCGAGGAGTGGAGTCACGGTGATCTTGCCCTGGCTGCTGGTGCGATTTACGGCCGATGCGCTCGACAAGGTCGCCGTCAACTGGCAGCTTGCTTCCGATGCTGAGGAATGGGTCTTGCCTTGGGTGCTGACTGGAGTGCCCCTCTGCGCTGACCGGTTGTTAGTTGAGGGATCCTTCTTCGCTGATCTGCAGACTCTGGCCAGATGACCACGCCGCCCACACGCTCTGCAGTCGACATCACGAGCCCAACAGGAGTCGCGCTGGTGTTTCCCGCCACAACCGGAGCAAGGCTTGACGTTGGTAGTCTTCGCTGGGGTCCGCTTGCCTCGAACCGCGTTGACGTCATCATCCGCGTCTTCGCCCTCGCTGTCTCGTTGAGCGTGTATACTGGGCTCTGCCACCCGCTGGCGGACCTCCTTCGTGGACTTCTCCGCTGCTTCCGCGGCCACGGCCTCTTCGTAGGCCACTGCCCAGGTCAGGGTGGTGCGGGCGAACAGCCTCTGTTGCAGCCTTTCATCTTTGAGACCGCAGACGAGACGGTCTCTGAGGGCTTCCTCCACGTTGTGGAAATTACATGGCCGTGCGGCTTTGCGAAGGGCCGCCACGAAATCTGCGATGGTCTCGCCTCCGGCCTGGTTCCGCTTGTAAAAAGCGTGCCGGCAGGCGATCTCCGACGGTTGTGGAGAATAGTGAGCCTTAAGCTTCTCCGTGATGTCAGCGTAGGTGACAGTCTTTATATCAGTTGGGGCCACCAACGACCTGGCTATGTTGAAGGTCCCCTTCCCGCAGGAACTCAGGAGGCATGCCCGTTTCTTCGCCTCATCGGTGATGTCGTGGGTCTCCAGATGGAACTCGAACCTGGACAGGTAGGAGTCCCAGTCTTCTGAGGAGGGTTCGAAGCACTCGAACTTCTGGCTTCCAGCCATCGGGGGAGACTTGGGCACCGGAGCTGGTGGCGCCTCCGCCGGATCGGCTGCTGTGCTCTGCTCGCTTTCTTCCGAGTCCGAAGTGTGGATGTCCGCAGGGCTGCCTACCTGCTCTAACATCCCATCCTCGTCGCCAATTGTTAGATCGCGCTAACAAAGGACTCGTACAGTGATTCAGCAAGTGATTCAGCTTTATTGGAAGTAACGAGCAAGCACTAACTCAGTAAGAAACCAGAACAGAAAACAGTGGGAGCTTATGCTCCTTTTAAACATAACCGGGCTAATGTAGCCACGCCTATTTACAAATAACAACCAATGAGATTGCTAGAATAAAGACCAATGGGAGTCTTTCCCTCCTAGGGAATGGTATCGTTCTGATTGGTCGCTGTTACGAAGCGACCAATAGGAAGTTCGCTCAGAGGAGCCCTGGTCTGGCTCGAAGCTTAACAGGGGAGTCCTATGAGGTGATTCATGTAATCATTTCAATACATTACACTAATCATACAATACTCTGTTAGGCTTGCCAAGTCCCCCTGGGGGGCGGGGAAACCCCGGCCCGAGAGGCCCATTACCCACCGGCGGCGGGTCAGGCCCCGGGGGGAACCCCACCCCAAAGCACGCGACATGCCCGGCGTCAGCACGTCACCCGGAGGTGATGTAATCGTGTCCGGCACGTTGGGGGCGGGGCCACAATAATCCAAGGGAAAACTCTATGACGTGATTGTGTCACTTCCGGGAGATGCAACTGTGGCGTGAGCGTGCTTCGCGCGCACACATGGACTACCGGACCAGCACTGGACTCCCCCGCTCTTCATAAGGAAAGGACTTGGCAACCCTATACTCTGTTCACATCGACCATGCCAAAAACAAGCTCGAATGTGCTCTGTTTTTGAAGTGTCATAATTATACATAACTTAAAATGATCAGAGGCCAAAACAAGACACTCCAGTATTCTCCCCCCCCCACACCTGTCAGTTTGATCTAATGTTGGCCTTCCATACTAGACACATCTGCCTTTCTCTGAGGAAGCTAATGCACAAACTTTGTAATCATTTTAGCACTTAAATTCTCAGTGACAGAGTGCTGTGTTCTAGCCTTGACAGCAGGGGCATATACTATGGGGGGACTGGGGCTCAAGCCCCTCCACCCGGATTTCCTGAAAAGGGCAGTGTCCCTGAGCTGCCAGGGTAGTATCATGAAGCTGCTTAGACTTCAACTGTACAGTCTCATCTTCTCCATCCACAGAGAGCCTACCAACTCCCCTTTCTTTCTCTGGGACTTCAGGACATTTACTTGCCACACAGGAGTACCCCTCCACTTCCTTACCTTATTTTTTCCTTGAGATCTTTAAAAGTTCTGCCTAAAGCCCCTATTTTCAATTTGTGGGTCATCGAAACACACAATTTACTGGAAGTTAAGGTGATTTTGGTATCCTGGAACTTGCAGCTTTAGAGAAAAAGAAATTGAAGACAAGGGAATATTTTTGTCGTTATCCATGGGTGTTGGGGAGCAGGGGGAGAAGAGTCCTGTGGCTTAAATTCTGGAAGTTAAAGTGATTTTGGTATTTTTAGACTTGCAGTTTTAGAGAACAAGAAATGGAAGATATGGGAATAGCCATTTTTTTTTGCCTCTGTGAGTCTGTACATGGGGGGGGGGAGATAAAGCTGGTTCCCCAAATAAAGAAAGTGAGGCGATTCTGTTGTCCTGGACCCTACTTCAGCCAAACAAATGCTCCCATATTTTCAGGTCAGGGTATCTGAGAACCCAGCATTTACTGTGGATTTACTGTGGATTCTGAGATGCATTTGGAGATTCATATTGAGTACCGAGTATGTGAGTGATGTAGTTGTTAGAGTGTTGGTCTAAGATTGGGGAGACTAGAGTTCAAATTCTCACTTTGTTACAAAGCACACTATTTGTGACCTTGGGCCAGTTACACACTCAGTCTAAGTTGTGAATAAAAGAGAAAGGAGGAGGAATGATTTCTTTTCATACATTAATTAAATATTTATTCAAATTGCTTCAGTGAAGGAGTACATGACAGCTTTCCTCTTCCAGAGTCCTCTTTCTTTGACTGAGATTCAGACTATATATATATATACACACAGACATGCACACACACACATATATATATAAACTACATGATTAATAGCATACATTTTTCAGAAATATAAATTATTTCATTTTTAAATAATTTAATATGGATTACTAAGTGTGGGCTGGACCAGGTCCAGTTCCATACTTTCCCCATGAAACTGAGAACTCTACAACCCTGCTTGACAGTATCTCATTTTGCATTTGTGCAAAACATAATGCAAGTATATTACAGAAAGAAAGAAAGAAAGAAAGAAAGAAAGAAAGAAAGAAAGAAAGAAAGAAAGAACAACCCACCTCAGCAATGACAGTCTTTGATCCTATCATACAACCAATTTGGACTTTAATGACTGCCTCAAAGAGCCTTTTGCTGTTTTATGTTTGTACATAGCAACGCTAATAGGAAATTAAAAATCAACGCTTGAACTTCCAGTAACTCTTGCACAATGTCATGCACTAATGGCACTGCATTGAGAATTTTTTTCCTTCAATTATTGCATGGCAGAACCCAACCCACTGTTTGTCCCTATATATACTTGACCTGCTCGGTCTTCACAACTGATCATTTAACATCATAAGAAGACCCCTGTTGGATCAGACCAATAGTCCATCTAGTCCAACATCCTGTCTCACACACTGGCCAACCTGTTTGTTATCGCCCACCAGATCAAAAGATAGAGGAGGATTATAAAATGATGAATGAATTAAAGATAGCTGCTAGACAAAAACACTGTGTAATAATAGGTGATTTTAACTACCCACACATTGATTGGGTCAATATGTGTTCTAGCCGGGAGAAAGAGATTGAGTTTCTAGACACTCTAAATGACTGTGCTATGGAGCAGATGGTCATGGAACCTACCAGGGGAGAGGCGATCCTTGATTTGGTCCTAAGTAACACTCAAGACCTGGTGAGAGATGTAAAAGTGATTGCACTGCTTGGGAACAGTGATCATAATGTTGTTGAGTTCAACATTTGTACGAATAGGGAATTGGCTAAAAAGACTCACACAACCACTTTTAACTTTAAAACGGGTAATTTAAAACTACAATTCTAGAAGCTCAAAAAATAAATATTCCGCAGGTTAGGAAAGGCACAAACAGGTATAGGGAAAACCCTGCATGGTTAACAAACAAAGTAATGGAAGCTGTAAAAGGGAAAAAGAATTCCTTTAAGCGGTGGAAAGCTAGTCACAGTGAGGCTGATAAAACGGAACACAGGCTATGGCAAATAAAATGCAAGTCTGTAGTCAGGCAGGCAAAAGGGGATTATGAGGAGCCTATAGCAAAAAACGTAAAAACCAACAATAAAACTTTCTTCAAATACATTAGAAGCAGGAAACCAGCCAGGGAGGCAGTGGGGCCCTTGGATGACCCAAGGGGTAAAAGGAGTACTGAAGGATGATAGGGAAATGGCTGAGAAGCTAAATGCATTTTTTGCCTCCATCTAAACTGTGGAGTCTTGTGAGCAAAAATTCTACTTCGTGAGCTACTGGCATTAAAGTTGTGAGTGAGTGATATGGCTACCGCATAAATTAGTTTGCTCTGGAGCCATCCTTCCTGAGCAAGGACAAAAAAGTGTGAGCCAGGGGCTAAAAAACCTGTGTAAAGTTCCCTCTTTTGAAATCAAATGTGACAGTTTGGGACTTTAGGGGTAACTTTCTATTGACCTGAATGCTGAACTTAATAGCATTGTGCTAACTGTTCCCAACTGGTGTCACAACCTCTATATCTCTCACCATGTCTTGAGACCCGCTCAGAACCAAGTCCAAGTTCACTACCCCTCAGGTTGGCTCTATTATCAACTGTTCCAGTGCACAGTCATTTATGATGTCTAGGAATCTCATTTCTACAGCATGACTTCAGCACATGTTTACCCAATCAATGTGAAGCTGATTGAAGTCTCCCAGTATAATAACACTATCTGCTTTAGTCACCTCCCTTATTTCCTTCTCCATCTCAAGATCAGCTTCAAAGATTTCATCAGATGAGTGATAGTAGACCCCCACTTTTAAGTAACCCTTGGGGCCCAGTATTTCCACTCATATCGCTTCTGTTGGGTAGTTAATTCCCGTGATGACTTCTCACTTATTTGATTCTATGCCCTCTTAGATGTACAATGCAACAACAACAACCCATCCCTCCCTGTCCTGCCTATAGAGCTTATACCCAGGAATGACTGTATCCCATAGATTTCCCCCATTCCACCATATTTCTGAGATACCTACTCTATCTAAATTGTCATAGAGTACCAAGCACTCCAGCTCCCCCATCTTGGCTTGGAGACTTCTAGCACTAGCATATAGACACCTATAATGTGTTTCCTTCTCCAGTAACCCTCACCTCCCTTGGCCCCTTAGTCATCACACATGGCCCTCAGTTGCCATCATGCCCTTACTCCCAAGTGCTATTATGTTCCTATTAATATTACCCTGAGTGTTTACAGAATAATCCCTTTGGACTGACTTGTCCTGAACCAGAGGCTCCCCAGCTCCTGTCAGCTTTCCACCCAGGGATTAAACGTGGCTCTGCCACCTTTTTGATATTAGTCACCAGCAGCCTGGTTCCCTTTCGGTTCAAGTGAAGCCCATGTTTTTTGTACAGGTCCAGCTTGTCCCAGAAAGTTCCCCAGTGCCTAACAAATCTAACCCTTTCCTTCCAGCACCACTTTCTCACCCATGCATTGAGAGCCCTGATCTGTGCCTGTCTAGCTGGCCCTGCACATGGAACTGGCAGCACTTCTGAGAATGCTACCTTTAAGGTCCTGGCCTTTAATTTTCTGCCTATCAACCTATTTTTTTCCTGCAGGACCACACAACTACATTTCCCAATGTCATTAGTGTCAACGTGACTATGACTGCTGACTCCTCTGCAGCACTATCTATCAGCCTATCTAGACAGCTCATGATGTCTGCAACCTTCGCATCAGGTAGGCAAATCACCATGTGGTCAAAACAACTGTCACAGACCCCACTGTCTATATTCCTAATGATCAAATCACCCACTACCAGAAGCCCGCCTCCCCCCTGCCCCCCAGGGGTATCCTCAATATAAGAAGATATTTGTCCATCGCCCAAGGAAGGGGTTCCATCTAAGGGATCACATGCCTCCTCCTCAGACTGACACCCTCCAACCTCGAGACTCTCACTCTCCACAACAGCAGATGATCTGCCAACACAGGAATGGGACTGTTCTGGTAAGCCCTTGAGGGTCTCTTCCCCAAACCCCTTTGACTCGACTCATGCCAAAGGTTTGCACCTCTTCCTAGGAGGAGCCTTATAGAACAGAGGCCCACAGCCCCCACCTCTCAGCAGCAGCAGCAGAGGATGCAGCCTGCAGTCAGTCCCAGGAAAACAGACCTTGCTCAATGAGCAACAGACCGGACAAAAGACCCAAAGGGTGCATTCAGATGGGCAGCTAAATCCGCCATTGGCCCAGCTCTAATTTGATCCAGATCTTTTTTATCAGGCGTTGCATGACCAGACAGCTCCCCTTACCCCCATGTACTTCACGGTGGATTGTCTAGATGGAATCCACCTGAAGGAGCCACGTGGTCAGGTTTTTTAAAAAACAATTCTGTTTGCGCATGCGCATCTGCTCCTCAACGTGTACTTGTTTTTTCTGCGCATGCACGGAATTGAATGGTTAAAGCATCGCCAGTGGTACCTCCCTCTAGGTACCTTTTTAATTAATGCAGTTCATAAAATTCACAGGCCATTCAGAAACATGAAATTGTCCAGAATGTTTGAGCAGAGCTCTGTGGCTGTTGTGCATTTGCGCATTTATACGCATATCGCTTAGAATTATTTAAAATGGCAGCCACTTGGGATGGTCTGACGTCAGACCATCCCAACGGGCTGATTGTGCGATAGAACGATCAGACGGGGGAAGGTCCATCAGTGGCCCGTCAGGAAGCAAAAACACTGGACTTTCACCAGTATCTATTAAGTACGGCTCCCTAGCGCGGCAAAACGGGATGATCACGGAAGAGGCACGTTTCCCAGATGTTGCTGTCTGGTCATTACCTTTAAATCCACCAGTCACTCATGCCTGGCACGGATCTAAAGAGCCATCTGATCGGGACTAAACAGACCCAGACAAAAATACCACTCTCCAGCAGGCTACAAGCACTGACACCCTCAAACTCTGTCCTTTCACAAAGCAACCTCAGTTAATGCTCCCTAGTAGTTTAGCAGTTTAGGAAAGGCAAACAAAAACACTCACCTTCCCAGCAGCTCCCCCCTAGGTTTTTTCTCCCAGCCCATCCTGGCATCTCACTGAAATGCATTGTCACTTGAAGACATTTTGGCATATTCCTGCTAGAAATAGGAATAGGTCCTAGCAACATGTGTGAATTACTCCCTCACTGTGGGCCTTACTGTATGTCAGTTTGTTTCTGATATACCACAGTACGACTGGATTCTCTCAAACAGATCTACAGATTGCAGGGCTAATGCATCCAGAGGACTAGAATGGCCTCATCACTAGATGATGAATATCATAAAGCAACATATCACAGAGGAGTAGTCTTGAGTTGACTAATTTCAACTGGACACTTGAAGAGTTTGAACAGTGTTACTGATAATGCTGTGGCTTAGCTTAACGAGATTTTATTAGCTAAATAAAAAAATAACTATTTTTAGATCTGCTCAACAGTGGCTGAGCAAATGCTTTCTTGGATAAGTCAGTTCAGCCAGGGTTTGGCAACCAGAGAGACAGGAAATCGTTTAGATACATTATCATCCTCTTCAGGCAGCTCAGAAGAGCTTTTATAGAAAGGTTCACACAAACATCCAGACTAATTATTTGTTAGTCATGCTTGCCCATTATATAACAAATGAGAAATGCTTCAGCTTTGTCAGGAGCCAAGCCAGAAACCACAGCTCAAGAGGTGAGAACAAACTTTTCTATTCTGCTTCCTCTACATTAAAAGCCTGGTCTCCTAAGCCAGAGTCACACCCATTAGTACAGAGGGTTGCATTCACATTTGATTTTGCTCCCTGTCACTGGAGTAGCTTTGCTGGTGGTACAGAAGACATGTCAAAATAACCTGGGGAAATTTTTAGGGTTCTGGGAGTGGGAGATATTTTATCTCTGCCATACAACATTCTGAATAGCAATTGCTGATATTTAGTACTTACACGTTTTTGCTTGAGTCATTCTATGCTTGCCACTTTGCCAAGTATACACATCTACATACACACTCTTGAGGGTCTTTTTGTTTGTACAGTTTCCAAGCAACAGGTGCACTGAAAAGAAATAAAGCTGATCGTTTGTATTCAGAATGTTTGCTTTCGTCAGATAATTGAAAATATGAAGCTTATAAGGAAAGTCTTTGTGATGGTAAACACACTGACTAATCAGAGTACATTGCAACATTCCTTTTCTAAAAGATGAGCTCTTAAAGGAGCAAGGCTAACAACCTCTTGCTTCTTACTGCTTGTTTTCTTGTCTTAGAGTTGAAAGGGATATTTTCTGAGAACTCAGATTCCACACATGTTATTAATGCATTAATGCATGTTAAAGGAAACAGTTTCTCAGATTGTATTAATAAAGCTGGAAAAGCAAGATGCAGTTTTACTGCCCCCCCCCCATACAGCTAGATTTGTGGATGATGCTTTAAAAAGTATTGATTTTTTAAATTCTACCTAAACTTCCTTAAGTACACGACCCATCTCATATTCACTTAAATGGGTCCAAGTTTGGAAACATGTAACTTTAAACATTTTCCTGCATGCATTAGACTTTTGTGCTTGAGGGCCAATATACTTTATATGTTATCAGATCAAAAACTATTTGAACTTAGACTAGCCCATGTTGTTTGATATTAACCAGAGAGCTTCCAAACTTGCTGGTATAAGAATGGGTAGACTTTTAAAAATTATATTTTATTCTTGTAGTATATAGTACCTTAGCAAACCTCCACCATATTTTATTTTGCAGGATTTCTTAAAGCACAAAGACAATGAGGATTTTGTTGTTGTTGTTCACTGTAAATTATGCATTCTCGCCCTCACATTGCTTGTGTCAGGCAAATAATGAACTGCCTTTCCTTTGGACAGCAATCTACAAGGCTCGCTGTCCCCTTAGCAACTCAGCATCCTACTGGGAGGGAGGGAGGAATGGGGAGATGGGAGTGGGAAAAACAAAGAAGGGGTGATGTCACCCCAATGGGAGCTGAGCAGCCAATCAGGCACAGAGAATATGAGGTCATTTCTCCCCCCCCCCTTTTTGCTCGGGCAGCTCCATTCAAAACTATAGAAGTGTGGTGAATTAAGCAAGGCAGTAGCAAGGTCACATGCTCCCAGACTATTTGAGAAGGGAAAGATGAGGAGGAGGAGAAGGGAGGGATATGAGGGTGAGAAACCAAAGGGGGGGTATGGAAGGGATGGGGAGGAGAAGGAAGAGAGGAAAAATTCCCCTCCAGCAGCACTGAATAGATGCTAATAGTCTTGACCGGAGGCTGCCTCATAAAGATGTCATCAACTTTGGCGCTCCATGTTTTAAGGGGGGGGGGATGGAGGCAGATAAGAAGGAGGATAGATTTATATCTAATTCTTTCCCCCTCTTCTGAAGGGGGAAAGCACGCTTGTGAATGAAATGCCAGAAAGTTACCTCCCAAAAAATCAAATGGTATAGTGAGCCAGGGACAGGGAAAGTGGGAAGACAGGAAGGGTTTGGTCTCTTTCCTTTGCATCCTTGTTTGTTTTCTTGAAGCAGAGACAATTCCTCCCTCTTGCTGGAATCATATTTTTTGCCTAGCTGGACAATACTTTTACTGGACCACAAAAAAATCCTTTCTTCTGAGGGGAAGGAGACAATGAACATGTCCACTGCCTTTGTGCAGTCTGCTAGAGAGAAAAATGGGAGGGAGGGAGGGGGGGAGAGAGCTAAAACTTTATATTTCCTGGTACAGAGGAAACACAGAATCCAAATTATTCCATTTGTTCTCACAGTAATGATGTGGTATAACCAAATACTCCATGAAATGGCAAAACACGAGCTAACAAAGGAAGACAACTTGGCTTTGAATACAAGTAAAGGCCATTCCCAGCAACAGTCCTCTCTGTGACACTTCCTTTGGGTCACGTTCCTGGCAGTCTGCTTCTATCCCAGAAACAGGAGACAGAGGGATTTAGGGTGAAGTCAAATTCCCAGAGGAAGACCGTGGGGGATGAGCAAACAAAAAATAGGTAAGGGATTGAAAGATGTTGGGGTGCCAAGGGAAACTTTTTTTACAACGAGAGAGAGTGCTACAGGGAGTATAAGTGTTATATCTGCTTTACGCTGTTATGGGTTTTTACTACTATGATGATACACCATTTTGTGCAAGTCTTATAAAATGACTTAAGTTCTAAAAATAAGGATAGTAGTACCATTAGCAGAACAGAAATGCACAGAAATGTTTCCACTGAGGACTGTTGTGTACATTGTATGTTTATCATGTGCCTGAACATTAAAAATGGAATGTGTAGTATGTCAAAAAGGGTGTGTGCCATACACCATAAGGAACTCTCAATTTCTCATGACTTTTTTGTGAGCATATTCATATCAAAATAACAGGGTCATGTGGTACCCTTAATAACTAGCCATTTTATTGTGGCATAAGCTTTCTTGAGCCACAGCTCATTTTATTAATATGTATAAAGTGTGGTATTGTATGCAGAGAGATGGGGGAGCTATAAATTTGTTGGTTGTCACAAGACTCTTTGTGTCTTTGGCTGTAGATGACTAACCATGGCTATGCCTCCCCTCTGAAATTCACATTCAGCATTAGAAGGTTCTAAGCTTCCATGGATATAGCATGAAGAAACCATGAGCAGAGTCATTACCCCTATCAATTTTGGCCACTTTTGTATACTTTAAATAATCAATATTGTCAAACAACAATGAAATGCTGATCCTTTGTGTAGGGTTCTTGAGAGTGTAACATAAGCACTCCGGTGAATAAAGACAACCTAATCCTGTTTCCCACAGTGGCCATGAATATGCCCCCAGAAAGCCCACAAGCTGAGATGGACAGCAAAGTCTTTCCTTGGTATTGTCCCCCAGCAACTGGTATTCCAGGTCACAGTGTCCCTGAACATGGATGCCCCATTTAGCCATCATGACTCATAGCAACGGATGGACCTTTCCTGCATGAATTTGTCTAATCCCCTTTTAAAGTCTTGTGGCAGTAAATGTAACGTTAATTACATGCTGTGTAAAGATCTACCTCCTTTTGTCTCTCTTGAATCTACCTAACCCACTTTATTTTGCCTAAAATGCACTTCCACATAAGCAGCACAGGAAGCATGTGTTCTTACCTTGTTTCTACCTTCCTCTGCCATCCCATCATTAAATAGGGCAAGAGCCAGCCTGAATGCACTGCCCAGGAGTGAGTGACAGAAAGAAGTTCAAATAAAACCAAACATAAAACATGCACTCGGGGAATGATGAAAATTCCCACTCACACTGCTGCCAGGTGTCTCCAAGTCACCTTCATCACAAAGGATTACTCCAGGGCTTGTTCCCACTCAGCAAACCACTAAGGTAAAGGGCTATATCCTATAGTATCTTCTAAAATCTAAAACCTGGTCACTATAGAGGGTTTTTCTCCATACTCATCTTTGCAGCACTGACATATCAGAAAGGGGAAAGAGACAATCTAAAACATTTCATGGCCATTTCCCACAAATAACTAGTAAGAATGCTTATAGGAGCCCCTGCCAGGCAACTCTATTTAGATCCCTCAACTAGTGGGATAACCCAACATAAGGCCTTTATGTCTTACACTGTTCTAACTGAAAACAAACAACCAGGGCTATTTTGGGGCAGGAACACACAGGAACAGAGTTCCTGCTGGCTTCAGAGTTGGCCACGCCCACTACAGCCAAAACTTCTGCATGCATGGCTACAGAGGGAAGGCCTGGAGAGCGAGCTCTTCCCCGGCGACTCCAAGGCGGGCGGGCCAGGGGGCCCCCTGGAAGGATCGGGGAGGCATTTAAATGTCTCCCCGTGCCTTCCTCAGCCTGTCCAAGGGCCAGCTTGCCCGGGCTCCCCACAGCCGCAGGGTGCCCGGGCAAGTTTAAACTGCCTTCCCTTCCCTTCTAGGGGAGGCTTGCCACCGAGGCCCCTCCCCCCCCCGGGGGCCCCGGAAAAGCCAAGGGAAGGCATGGGGTGTGGCCTAATATGCTAATGAGCTGTGTTGTCAGGATGTGGCTTAATATGCTAATGAGTTTATGATGTTGGGTGTGGCCAATTATGCTAATGAGTTCCTGCTGGGCTTTTTCTACAAAAAAAGCCCTGCAAACAACCATCCATCTATGAGACTGCCGCAAATTATTTTAAAATCTCCAAAGCCAGATTCCTGTGCAGTTTCACTGGCATCACAAATGCCCCCCTGACTGACTATATTATTCCTTAATATCAACCAATATCAACCCTCACATTTTTATTGGTTTCTTTTTCCAACTGATCCTAGCTGATTTTATGACAACTAGGCTTCTTAATTCAAGAGACACTTAGAGGAGGTTTGCCATAGCCTGCCTCTGTATCACAACCCTGGTATTCCTTGGAGATCAGCCATCCAAATACTGACCCTGCTTAGCCTCTGAGATCTCATGAGATTGAGCTAGCCTGGGCTATCCAGGTTAAGGCACCCTTTGATTACTGCCCCAAATTCCATCAAGACAACAAAAACAGATTGTGGGAAAGAGTTTGTTAAAATGTAAAGTTAGTACTGTTCCTGTCAAGCAAGTTTATACTCCTAGTTCCATTTCATTACCGTATCCATGCAATATAGCACACACACACAGTGGGCATATTAAGGCATGTCCAGAAATTATCACAGTGATCTCCAGTAAGGAGAGAAAACTCATTATCGCTTAATTTTATAAATTACCGAACTCTTACAAGATAGATCTGCCTTTTGGCATTTCTCTATAGTGCACAACTATCACTTAATTGCTGCAGCTTTGAATACAGATATTATTTTAAAAAAAATAAATCAAATTTCTACCCTGCCCTTCCAGTCAAGGCCGGGTCAGGGAGGCTTACATGCAATCATCACATAAAATTACAATAAAACAATTAAAACAATGCTAAAACCATTAGCCACGGTTACTTCCCTTCCTCCAAAGAGGAAAGAGGTGATTACTAGGCCTGTGATACCCAAATTATATATTGCCCAACCCTTTCACACATCAGTTTCCTCCCAAACTTATGCACATTCCTGCCCACCTGACCCTTAAAGAACAATGGTCTGCTCCTTAAACTTGTGTTTGTAACTGTCACTGACAGCTCAAAGCTAAAACCTCTCAACTGCATTATCAATGATCTACAATTTATCCTGTAAAATGATCCTTCTCTCTCCCGAATGGGGCAGGGGTGAAGTTGGCTAGGCCTCGCTACAGACACACCCCCATCTGAAGTATCTTCTCACCATTAACACATTAAACTACTTTATTCTGAATCAGACCATTGGTCTGTCAAGGTCATTTTTTTGTCTACTCTTACCAGCAACAGTTGTACAGGGCGTCAGGCAGAGATTATTCCCACTGTCTACTACCTGGATGTTTGCAACCAGAAATTCCAGGGACTGAAGCTAGGACCTTCTGCATGCAAAGCATATCCTCTACCACAGAGTCATAGCCCCTCCTCAGACAGTCTGTTCAGTGGAAATATAAACCCATGGACTAGTCCTGAAACAAACCTTAGTGTCAACTCTGTGTCCGTATTCACTCAAACTGACTTTATCACAGGACCCAGCAACATCAGCCATTCCATTCACCTGCACATCCTCTAATGTGATATGTTACCATGTGTCAGCAATGCTATGCTGCCATTCACCCTGGCCAAACTCAACAGCCTTTGTGCAAGAGAATAAAGAGCCGCAAATCAGACATTAAAAATGGAAATATGCTGAGCCAGTGGAGAACCGTTTTGACCTACCTGGACATTCAGTAACAGATACAGGTTGCTTCTGCCCAGGGGCAGATCCCCATTTTCCAATGGAACTTTCACATGGGAGTTTCCCCTACTCCTTCCCTCTCAGTTCCTCAGTAATCTGAGTTAAATTTTGCCACTGGGCAAACCTAGTGCCCTCAATTCAACTGGAAGAATGATAACCTCATTCACAGGACACTGCAAAGAAGAGGAGAGACGGTTCGGAAAATGCTTTCTGTGCTGAGCTATTCAAATGATAAGCACAGTAAGATTGTCCCAGGGTGTTCGAAGCAATGAAAGAAGTCCTACTGAGCTAGGGTTGCCAAGTCGTACCTTCATCTGGAGTGGGGGACTCCCGGTTTGCGCCACATCCACGTCACCCGGAAGTGACACGACCACACCAGGCACGCTGGGGGCGGGGCCATGACCATCTGAGGAAAAACCATAGAGTTTTCCCTCAGATGACTGTGGCCCTGCCCCCAGCGTGCCCGGCGTGGTCGCGTCACTTCTGGGTGACGTGCACGTCGCGTACTTTGGGGGTGGGGTTCCCCCTCGGGCCCGATCCACCAGCAGTGGAGAACGGGCCTCTGGGGTGGGGGTTTCCCTGCCCCCCGGGAGGACTTAGCAAGCCTATACTGAGCCATGAGATACATTTCCATCTTTCTGTTTTACCTCCCCCTCCCTCCCTCCCTTCCACAAAGTCAAATAATATTTTGAAGATAATTTCCTTCACATTACTTTCCTTACTCCAGAAGTTGTGCTGACAAATAATTATCCCCAGGCACCCTTATTATCACAGTTTGCCACTGAATAGTCCTGAGAAATGTGTGACAGAGCAACTGCAAACCAGTAGCAATCAAGAAAGAAAAGCCACAAATGAACAACCCACTCAGTATAAAGACAGATCATACCTGAGTCATCTTGCTCTGAAGCTAATAGGAGACTGATAAAAGCTCGGACTGAAAATCTCTGAAAAAACTAACTAAATGTTCATCGTGTGAAACATCCCAATTTCAGTATATATGGGCTTATTTACTTGGATCTTGAGTATAAATCTTATTGATTTATCATTTGCAGCCACAATGGAGCATTTACATAGAAGTTTGTCCTGCATGCTCCTTAGCTAAACTCTCCACAACTGCCACTTCCCCTTTGTCTCCAGAGGGCTTTTCAGTCTTTTTAAAAATCTGAAATAGGTTTCAACAATGTACCAGCTCCCTTTCATTTTTTTTTAAATTCAGTGTCTAGGTCTTTCTGTTGTAGAGATCTAAGGAAAAATGTACAACGTGCACCTTTTGTCTTATAACTCTGCAACAAAAAGGGCTAGAAACATTAAAAACAAAAGCTGGGGATCTGTATATTATTACAGTAGATCATTAATAACACTATAATGATCTAGCTATTTCCATTTCTTTTAAAAAGCACAAAACCTCTCTGGTGTGTGGGGGTGGGTGGGGAATGATGCCAATCTTGGAAAGACATGCATCTTCCTGTCCACATGGTGTCCAAAGTAGGGTTCCCAAATGTGCCCGGGGGGCGGGGAACCCCCCGCTTCGGAGCCCCCGAGTTCCGCCCTGGCGGAATCCGGGCCCGGGGAAAATCCCGCCCCCGAAGCTGCGTCAGCGAAGGTGACGCAGTCACGTCGCTGACGTTGGGGGCGTGGCTGAGCTCGTTGGGGGGGGGGGAAACCATATGTTCCCCCCCCGACGAGCTCGGCCATGCCCCTAACGTCAGC
The DNA here is from genome assembly GCF_001447785.1 of Gekko japonicus. Classification (NCBI taxonomy): domain Eukaryota; kingdom Metazoa; phylum Chordata; class Lepidosauria; order Squamata; family Gekkonidae; genus Gekko; species Gekko japonicus. The sequence continues at coordinate 362,392 of NW_015173148.1, read as the reverse complement.
AACGTCTGACGTCACTTCCGGTGACGTCGCAGCGGCGCGCGCACACAAGGACGAACGGCGAACTCCCGGCCGGGACGGAGCCTCCCCCGCTGGTGAGTTAAAAGGATTTGGCAACCCTAGTCCAAAGGCACCTTGATTGTGATATTTCTGAAAAGATAGCAGCAAGCTAGGTTTGGGAAAGTTGCAGAGAAAAACACATTATGACCATTCACCCCGAATTGAGTTAATCAGCAGATTTATATATTCTGTCCCAGAGGGGTGTGGAAAATAAAAAAAACCCCTGTCTTGGCCCCCATTTGGGTGGTGACCAAAACGTACAGACTTCCAATCCCGTTCGCCTAGAGGCATTACATGCCGTTCTGCTCTTTAGCGAACTCTCCCTCCAGAAGGTCTGTTGAGATAGTATATCTTGTGGTCTAAAAGTTACCCCACCCCAGCCAACAGTCAACTTTTCCCTCCAGAGGGTCTCCTCTTTCTTATAGCAAGCCAGCCTGCTCAAGCATTTAGGTTCAGATACCATATTTTTATATGTAGCCAAGCACCAGAAGTCCCTATTCTCAATTTTGGGTTGTTTGTACAGGCTTATTGTCTGGTTTCATAATAAGCATTAAATTGATTTCAAGCAATATTTTTCTACTACAGTTTAAAGCAAGGTATTCAAGATTTTCTTTATCAGAAATCCCTTTTTTTTTCATTTCTCACAGCTGTGTGAACACATGCAGCGATCCCCAAGTTTTCACAACTAGATCCTATATGTGATGCCGGATAACAGGTCTGTGATTTCACTCAGCCCAAACTCTGTTTTGTAAAGATACAATGAGCTATTATAAAAAGCCAGCAAAAAAAACACCCTTCCTGATTCCTCCCCATAGTAAACTTCATAAAGCACAGCTATGTGTACCCTATAGTTCTGCAGGTCAGAACCGCATGCATTACCAGTGCATTCCACTTGCCATGTATATTGAATCTCCTGCTTTGCTGCTTGCCTTGGACTGCAGACCCTGACTGCGAAAGGCCCAGATAGTTTTGAAATCCCCTTGAGGATTTAGCCCACATAACTGCACTTGCAAATATCCCCTAAGACAGAGAAGCGGGCAGCTTGTGACCTTCTCCTATGACAACCCTTGCAGTGCTCCATGTCTGTAACTCATTCAGAGCTTTCCTCCAAGCCTGTGCCTCACACAGCTCTGATTGCCACAGCAATGACAGCTGGCATGCAACTCCATCTTCTACACACACACCAAAGGAATGCAGCAATAAGGGAGAACCTAAGCGAGCGCTTCCCTCCTACAGCAAGAGATGGCCCAGCTATGCCCCACCACACTATGCAAAGCAAGAAGACAGCCAATTTCCGGAACGTGGCATTTCAACATGAGCAGCCTAAGGTGTGCAATCCTGGGGTTACACCTGCAAAGTAGCACGTTCAACTGGTTTTTGGTGGTTGATTTCCCATGCCCCTTCTCTCAACTGAGACATTTGTTGGCTTCCTTGTCTTCCCCTTTCAGGCCCTAACTTGTCAGGCAGGCTCAGTTTGGTACTGTAGCTTATCCAAACATTTTCATCTCTTTCATAAATCCAATTCTTCCTTATCAGGCACAACCATCAGGAGGAAATGCAAGAGTTTTAGCAACTGAACTGCAGGGAAGAGTGGAGCTTTGATTAGCCTACTTACTCCTCAAGAGGTCACACACAGTTCACTCTGTGGGGATTCACAGACTCCCAATCCGGTTGTTAGAAACCAAGTTGGAGGTGCCAGGGGGGTTTTTTTTGGGGGGGGAGGAAACATAGCCATTAGAAACATTCGACTTCATGCAGCATTGAATTTTTAGTTGCCTGCTCAAGACCACATTTAAAGCTCAAAGTGAACATATTGTAAATATCAGATATTCCCATCCCTCTGCATGTTTACTTGGAAGTATACATAGGATTGCAGCCTAATACATCCACAGTGCATGCATTTACTATGTTAAATAACCAAGAGCCAGGTAAATTTCTTTTTTGTGTTTTATTCAGCCAGCAAGTTGGTTCTCTAGCTGTAATTCTTTTTAAAACTGTGGACTATAGGCCTAATTTTCACTGCTGAAAACTTAAAATACTTATATTTTAAGGACAAAACAAAATACAACTGCATGGTTTATTGTAACCACTAGGAGAAAGGCCCATTGCAGAAATGAATGCAATGAGCTCTAGGAAGGAGGCCTGGGTGAGCATGGCATCCTGCAACAGTTGCCGGCGGGGCCCCCGCCTTGCCTCACATCCCAAAGCCTTGGCAGGCGGGTGGGCAGGAGAAGCAATGGGGAGGCTGTTAAAGGCCTCCCCACTCCCTCCTGTGTGGTCCATGGCTAACCTGCCTCAGCGCACAACCCAGGAGGGGGGCGGGGGGCGCTGGGAGGCCTCTCCTGGTTGCCCACTTCTGGAGCAGGCACCTGGAAGGCAGGCGGTCGGCCTCCTGAGGAGCAGGAGGGGACAGGAAAGAGGAAGGTGGGGACGGAGCTACAGCCACTACCGTCGCAACGGCCTCTTCCCCCTCCTCAGCACTTCCCTCCTCTTCATCATCCTTGTCAGCCTTCCCTGGTGCCTCCTCCTCCCACTTGGCGTGAGGGGGGAAAAGAGAGAGGGGGGAGCTGTCAGCCACTGAGTGCCATCAGCGGCAGCAGGAGTTCCTGGGTCCCCAGCAGTAGCAAGGCCGCCCCTGTCCTGGTAAACCCCCCCCTCCCCCTTCAGATGATCACCGTGGCTCTGCAACCCCCACTCTCCCACCAGGTGGTTGTCTGCAGTAGGCAGGGGCAGCAGCAACCTGGAGCGCGGGGGGGGAGTCTGAGGTGGGTCCAGCCATAGTCTGTGTTCTGAGGGAACCGGGCACAGCTGCAGGACTGGAGTGTCCATGTTCTGAGGGCTCCTGATGCACTGTGAGGCAAATTTTCGCAGGCGCCAGTTCTGTGGGTGGGATGCAGCCCATGCAGCCAATGGGATAGGGGAAGCTGGGTAAGGTTCTGAGTGACACACCAGGGACCCAAGTAATTCGGGGGCATGTGGAATGTTCTTAAGTGTGCCACCCCCAACAGAGAATTATTATATAGAGAGATGGATACTGCAGTCGTGCACCCTACCAGGCCTTCTCTTGGATGCACGCCTTAATATGCTGAGGAAGTTTGTGTGTGTCATCAAAGCCAACAGCAATACTGTAAGGAGTTTAGACTCTGTCAAGAGACTAAACTCCTAGCAAAACCACTCAGGGTGGAATGGTCACAGCCACGACACCTGACAAAGATGCATTCACTCCATGTAGGAGTAGGGTCGCCAGCTCTGGACTGTGAAATTCCTGAAGATTTGTAGGGTGGAGCTTGGGGAGGGTGGGATTTGGTGAGGAGAGAGACCTCAGTGAAGTATAATGCCATAGAACACACCTTCCAAAGCAGCCATTTTCTCCAGGTAAACTGATCTCTTTTACCTGGAGACCAGTTGTAATTCTGGGAGCTATCCAGCCACTACCTGGAGGTTGGCAACCCTATTCAGGAGCCAATGGCCACATCAGCAGAAGAGAACAGAGAGCTCCAATGGTGATGGGGGTGGAGGAATCCTTGAAGGGTAGCTACTGGGCAGCAGCAGTAGTGGAAAGTGACACTGGTGGTTTCATAGACAACAGCAGTGACACTTCAGCTAACCCTGGTTAGTACTGCACAGAAGAAGGCAATGGTAAACCACTTCTGATCATATCTTATCTCAAAAACCCTATGACAACACAATTCAAATTTTTTAAAGAAAGATATAATGCTGGAACACAGGACCCCCATATCAGAGGGTACTCAGTCAGCTACTGGGAAAGAGCTGAGGCAAAGTATGAGTAGCATTATCCTTACTGACGCAACTGGTCTAAAGCTGAAAGGACATTCAGCTGTTGATGTGAATGGATGCAAAACAAAAGTCCAAAGCTCTTTGATGCGTATAATAGGAATATGGAATGGGAGAAGTATGAATCAAGGTAACCTTGAAATAGCAAAATGAGAAATGGGACATTTAAACATTGCAATGCTGGGACTGAGTGAACAACAGTGAACTGGATTAGCACATTCTCAGCCAGAAGATTACAAAGTCTTTTACTCAGAAAATGAGTAAATTGAAAAACACAGAAGAAACAGAGTTGCTCTAAAAGTGAGGTAAGATGTAGCATGAACAATAAGGGGCTATAATGTAAAGTCTGATCAAATAATATCAATCAGACTTCATGGAAAGTCTATCAACATTACTGTTATTCACACTTACACCCCAACTACAGATGCTGATGAGGAAAAAATTGAAAGCTTTTATGTAAGTATGCAGGAAGAAATTCCTAACTAAGATGTGCTGATGATTATAGGCAACTGGAACACAAAAGTGGGAAACAAAGTAGAACAAAATATTGTCAGAAAATTTGGGCTAGGCGACTTCTGGTTTGTCGGTTGGCGATGGTGGTCGCTCTCCACAATGTCTGGGGAGGCAACTAGCACACCAGCAGCAAGGAGGGATGCTACCTCAAGTGGTACCCCCACGGAGGCCTTGCGATGGGTTCCAGGCCAGAGGGCTTTTGAGGGTTAGCCTCTTCGACGGCTTGATGCCGGAGAATAGAGGCTTCCCTCCGCCCTGGTTTTCCTTCCGTTGAGTGACCTGCGGGTACAAGCTAATTCGACGCAGGAGATCGAGCGGAACAACAATGAAGAAAGCGAGGTCAGAATATGACCCTCAATGAATGTGAGTTTGAAATAAACGGACTATTTTGCTAAAACGGAGTACCCCCCGTCCCGTGAGACAAGCGGTGCGCAAGGAGGGACGCCTCCTAAGTGCATGAATGGACTAATGTAGAGAAGGGGGAAGGGGGGAAACAAATAGTGAGTTTTTTCTGAGAGACTTACTTGAGTACCGATAGTGAAATGACGAGTCTTTTGAGCCCTGGCATAGCGGTTTGAAAGTGTAAACAAAGTGGAACATGGTGGCTTCCTGAGGAAAGTTAAAACCAAAACCAGGCAGTAAGAGCCCAAGACCGGAAGAGGGAGCAGACGTCATGAAGTTGCTAGCGGATATGCTGAAGCCGGTAATGGAGCAACTCGGTGGTATAAACCAGCAACTGGCCACACTAAACCAAAACTTCACTCTGCAGCAGCGCCAGCTGCCAGAAACGGAAAAGAAAGTGGAGCATGCAACTGTGAAAATTACAGAGATGGATACCGCAAATAAGAAGATGAAGAAAAGAGTGACGGATATGGAAACAACACAAAAACATCAGGAAACTCATTTGTTACAGCTTCAAATGGAAAAAGCTAACATGACTCTCAGATTTCAGGGGGTGCCGGAAATTGAAAAAGAAGATTTGAAGAAGACTCTGGGAGAGATCATTGCTCCAGTAACAGGTATATCAGCGGATGAAATAGTAAAAGACATGGAGGCTGCCTATCGGGCATACTCCAATTATATTTTAAAAAATAACCTGCCTGGAGAGATTGTGGTGAGATTCACAAGAAGACAGACCAGAGATGCGGTATTAAAGGCAATTTCGGCAAATCCACTGAAAATTGGGAATACAATCATAAAGACTTTAAAAGATATTCCATTTGAAATTCATCAAAAGAGGAAAGGCTACAAGGAACTGATCTCATTTCTTCAAACTAATGGAATTCAGTACAGGTGGGCGATTTCTGAAGGTGTAATTTTTAAAGTCAACAATAAAAGAGAAGATTGACTCCATCTTTAAAGCTATGGAATTTTTGAGATGTCAGCTTGGGCCGGAGGAAGAACTTAGAGATGAAGAAACCAAGTCAAGTGACTCTGCTACTTCGGGAACAGACGAGGACTCTGTGGGGGAAGCAAGTGCGGGAGCAATGAAAACTGTGTATGACTTTAGGGATAGAAAACCGAAGTAAGGGCAGAAGGACTCTGTAAATTGCTCTTTGAAGTAAAGAAGATGCTCAAGAAGTACTCTCAGAAAGATTAACTCACTAATATAGAAGCTGTGTTAAACAAGAACTTCACAAGTATATTGTATCACTAACACTTGTATTATTAACCTTTAGATTAACATGGAAAGGATCTCCTACTCTTGGGTTTTTAGTTAGTGTGGGTATCTTTCCTTTATCCTCAGTTGTAGTCCCCCCCTCCTATATTTTTTGCTGTAGTTAATAGTCTTATGAAAAATACCCTCTCGGGGGTTTTTAAAAAAGAAAATAAAATTTGGGCTAGGCCTGTGAAATGAAGTAGGAGAGTAACTCATAGAATTCTGTGACAACAACAAGTTGTTCATTGCAAACATTTGTTTCAAGCAACCAGACAATTGTATGTGGACATCACCGGACAGCCAATACAGAAATCAAATACATTACATAACTGGAAGCAGAAGATGCAGAAGTTCCATTCTCGCTAAAACAAGATCAGGAGCTGACTGTAATATAAACCATGAATTATAAATACTGAAAATTAGAATAAAGCTGAAGAAAAACACCAAAACACAAAAACATTAATACTGCCAAAATACATTCTAAACAACATTCCTGAGTTTAAAGACCATGTAAAGAAAAGATCTGCATTAATAAGTTCAAGTGAAGAGGAACTAGAATGACTATGAGTTGAATCCAAAGATATTATCAAGAAAGTATGTGCAAAGACTATTCCTATAGCCAAAAGAAAGGAAAGGTCTTGATGGATGACTGATGAAACTCTTAAAATTGCTAAAGATAGATGAAAAGCAAAAATAAAAGGTGACCATAAAAAGAATCCGAAGTCTAAATGCAGCATTCAAGCAACTGACCCATAGAGACAAAGAAAACTATTATAATAACCGGTGTAAAGAAATAAAATAGAACAACAACAACAACAAAGGAAGAACAAGGGATCTACTCCACAAGAACCAAGAAATCAAGAGTGAAATTTAAAGTATGGTTGGGCATGTTGAAAGATCAACATGGAAATACATTAACTGAGCAGGACAATATTCAGAAAAGATGGGAAACATACACTGAAGAACTACACCAAAGACAAAAAAGGGTGACAGATTCCTTCCAAGAAGAATATTTTGAAGAAGAACCTACAGTTTTAGAAAGTGAAGTGAAAGCGGCGCTCAAAGCAATTGGAAGAAACGAACCACCAGGAGTAGATGAGATATCAATAGAGCTATTTCAAGCCACAGAAATGGAGTCCATCAAAATCTTAACAAGAACATGCCAACAAATATGGAAAACAAAACAATGGCCCACAGACTGGAAATGCTGAATCTACATTCTAATTCTGAAAAAGGGAGATGTGAAGGACTGCAGAAACTGTCTGATAATCACATTAATTTCTCACATGAGTAAATCATAATGTTACAACAAAGGTTGTTACCACATATAGAATCAGAATTTCAAGCTAGATTCAGAAAAACAAGAGGCAGCAGAGATCATATTGCAAATTTACATTGGCTACTGGAGCACAAGAGAGAATTTCAGAATAAAATCAGCTTGTGTTTCATAGATTATAGCAAAGCATTCACGAACCCCAATCTAATCTCGGATAACCTTTTAGGGATGTATGATGATGTTCTAGACAACAGAAATGAATTAAAAACTCAAGAAATCTTGCAAAAACAAGGTGTGTCTCTATCTTCGTGGGAAAGAATTCAATTAGAATCCAGATTTGCCAAAGACAAACACGGTTTCATGAAAAACAGACAGATTTAGATAAAATTCTTTTAGGCCCAGAAGAAAAGTTCATTAAAAAATATACATGATACTGCTAGACTATAAGATGCAAGATAAAGAAGTGAAGGCCGCTATGATAGCTTGGGCAAAAAAATTAGGATATAGTATTAATTTAGACCAATGGGCTACAATCTGGAAAATTAATATAAAATTTACTAAAGTGGTTACGTTTAAAGAAAATCTCCTTAAGATGTTTTACAAGTGGTATATGACCCCTGATAAACTGGCTAGATATTATCCCAATATGTCAAATCGCTATTGGAAGTGTAAAGAAAAAGTTCTGGACTGGGGTGCATGAAATGATACAGCAAATATTGGGAGTCAATATACCTTTTAAACCTGAGCTCTTTTTATTAATCATTATTCTGGATCAAATTTCAAAAACTGATTGCTATTTGATTTCTCATTTAGTAACAGCAGATAGAATCATATACGCATCCTTGTGGGGAAAAATACCACAAAAAGAAGATCTAATTTATAAGATAATGGACATAGCTGAAATGGACAATTTAACTATATTACTTCAAGGAAGAAGTGATAATATATGTAATGATGTCTGGTCAAGATTTTATAAATGGTCAGAAAATTTTGTTAAACTATGAGCAAAAAAAATGATATACTAGCCATAAATTTGGAAATCATGGAAGTACAAATGACACCAGTTTGGTGTAGTGGTTAAGTGCGCGGACTCTAATCTGGGAGAACCGGGTTTGATTCCCCACTCCTCCACTTGCACCTGGCTGGATGACCTTGGGCAAGCCGTAGGTCTGATGAGAGCTGTTCTTAAAAAAGAGCAGTTTCTGTCAAGAGCTCTCTCAGCCCCACTTACCTCACAGGGTGTCTGTTGTGGGGAGAGGAAGGGAAAGGAGTTTGTAAGCCGCTCTAAGACACCTTTGGGTAGTGAAGGGCGGGGTATAAATCCAATCTCTTCTTCTTCTTCTTCTTCTTCTTCTTCTTCTTCTTCTTCTTCTTCTTCTTTAACAACATTAATAAGATAAGGAATAGTGGGATGGAAACCTATTTTATGTTTGTATTTGTACAGTGTATGTTTGTATTGTATTGATATTTTGTGTTGTCCTAATTCGTTTAAAAGATTTTTTTTTAAAGCTAATTCATACTGAAGTATTCCCTATGGATGTGAGAGTTGGACAATGAAGAAATCTGACAGGAATAAAGTTGATTCATTTGAAATGGGGTGTTGGGTGAGAGTTTTACTGCCAAAAAGACACATCAATGGGTTCTATACCAAACCGAGCCTGAACTCTCCATAGAAGCTAAAATAACTAAACTGCGGCTATCATACTTTGATCACATTATGAGAAGAGTCACTGGAAAAGATAATAATGTTAGGAAAAGTTGAATGCAGTAAGAAAAGAGGGAGACTCAATATGAGACAGAGTGACCCAATCAAGGAAGCCATTGCCCTCAGTTTGCAAGACCTAAGCAAGGCTGTTAATGATAAGATGCTTTGTAGATCATAGGGTCACCAAAAGCTGGAAGCGACTTGATGGCACTTAACACAAACACCCTACCAGGCAGGATACTGTGCCTCTTGCAGGGTGGTGGCGGTGATTGTTGTACTTCTCATCCTGTTCCTCCAGCAATGCTTTTGCCCATTCTGAGGCCCCTGCCACACAGCAGGGGAAAAGCCTCTTAAGGCGCGGCTTTTAAAAGCCGCGCCAACGTTGAGACGCGGGATCCCACGGATCCCCTGGCCACGGCACCTTTTCTCCCCGGCGCGATCAAACGCCGGGGGAAAAACACAGTTTGGACGGCTAGCCGGCCGAATTGCGCATGTCGGAGCATGCGCAGTTCGGCTCCGGGCCGGGGTTGTGCCGGCGCAAGGACGAGCCGGCGATCAAACGCCCGGCTTGCCGCGCCGCTTGAGGTAGGTGGTTGCAAGTTGAGCCGCATTTTGCCGGGAAAGGGCCAGTTCGGGGACGGTATCACGACGCTTCCCAGATGTTGTGGTATGATCGCGCCGGTTTGATCCGCCCCCGAACTGTCCCGCTCCCGGGCCAAATCGCCTCGTGTGAACATCTCTGTGGGCCATCTCTGTGGGCCAAAACTAGAATACTTCCTGCAGGCAGGATAAATTGTGGGTGGGAATACTGCAACTGGTGGAGAAGCAGCAGAAGAGTCACAGCCGTCTATCTCTTCGCTCCCTACCTTTAAAAAAAAAATTGTCGTCAGGCTACAGCTGACATATGATGACCCTGTAGAGTTTTAAAGGCAAGAGGCATTCAGATGTGGTTTGCCATTGCCTGTCTCTATGTCACAACACAATCCAAATACTAGCCATGTGTACTGGCTTGCAGGCTCTGAGTATCAGGTGCCAGAAGTCAGGCAAGGCAGGGTTGTTCAGTCCAGGGTCAGGGGTCCAGAAGTCAGGCAAGGCAGAGTTGGTGGCTTAAGCATCTATCATACTCATTGTGTCCATGCCTAACAGCCTCTCTTGGCTGCTTTTTATAGCCGCATGCCCAAGGGTCATGCTTGCAGCCAGCTGCTCAGAAGCAATCCTGCAACTACTCACCTTTGTTATCAGCAAGCCGTTGGCATCAGGCTAGGAGGCATGCACTTTGTCGTCTTGTCTGTAGCTCTGTTCTCAGCCTCTGTCTGTGGGTGCTACTGGTGGGCTGGGAATAGCCAACTGAGGTTCACCTGCTGAATCAGGGCAGGAGGGCATTGGTGGCTTTGCACCAGCTGTTGGCTGTGAATCCTGACAAGCCTGCAGCTCATTTTTTTTGCTGGTCAGCATCTCTTGTTAACTCAAGGCTGGCTACACAGGGCTCCTCTTCTCCTGAGGAGTCCTCTTCTCTTGAGGAGTCCTCACTATCACTGAGCCCTGGCTGACCCATTTCACCAGGGCTGACACTGCTTAGCTTCCAAGATCCATTGAGGTCAGGCTAACCTAAGCTATCCAGGTCAAGGCACCTTGCTACTACAGAGCATTAAAAAGATATGCTTTGTTTCTGGATCAAGATGTATTAATCTTTTCTCTACAGTTGATATTATCTTTTTGTTAAAGTTACAATTAGTACATGTGTTTGTATTCTTTATTCTGTGTTTGATTCCATGTCAAATACACTGGTGGCATTATTATTTATTTATTTGGAAAGCCATTTGTATTAAGTGCTCAGGGACTGTATGATTTGGTCATGGGATCCTTCCTGCTAAATTTCTGTCTATAACACTATAAAGCAGTCCCTGTTTTATAGGCAATTAGAGTTAGAACAAAGGAACTCTGCATAAGATTGCACTGTACACACTTGCATAGTGGGCACAGAGCAGGTTCTTCTGACTCTCTCTTCTCACCCTTCCATCCCCTGGTGCCATACCACATCAGCAAGGTGCCAGAACAGAGAGCATTGATGACCCTCCCTCATTATATCAGAATACAATTATTTTTCCATTATTGATTAGTTACACTGGTTCAAATTTTGATTCGTTTCTATTGGGAGTTATTTATTTATTATTTAGACTTCTAAGCCACCCTTCCCTGCAAGCAGGCTCAGGGTGGCTTATAACAAAGTAGAACAATAAATAATCTAATTAAGTTAAAGCCAATAATAAAATACAGCACAAAGCAATGGACGGAAACAGACTATTCCCAGATGGTGGGAAACTTTGACAAAAATTGCACACACACCCCATAGTCTCCTGAGGGCAGGTTGGGGAGCAGGTTGGGGGGCATGCTACTTGCTGTTCCATCACTTTCCTCAATGAAATGCCTGGTGGAAAGGTAGTAAATCCTGCAGGGCATGGATGTTCTCCAGCAGAGAGTTCCATCAGGTGGGGTCCCAGGCCAGAAAAGCCCTGGCCCTGGTTGAGGACAGCTGGATCTCTCTCGGGCCAGGGACCACCAGGAGATTCTTGCTACTAGAGCATAATGCTCTATTGGGGGCATATTGAGAGAGGTGGTCCCAATGGTATGTGGGTCCCTGACTGCTAATGCATACTCCTAGTAAAGATCTTATATAAGCAGTTAAATTGTTGCTACAAATAGCATTGCCAACTTTTGGGGGGCCTTTACCAATGAGTAAGGTGCAGAAGTGTTCAACAGGTGAACTTTTTTTGGCCTTGGAGATGTAGTGATGGGAAAACCTTTCCTTATGAATTTCTACTTGGAGTGCAGATAATAAAGATACAGAAAGAGTGCCAGAAAAAGCATAGTAACCCTAAAACTAGTCATTTCAATTAACACAAGGACTGGCCTCAGTTCTGTGAAGAAATACACAGATTGCTGTGTCTAGGCACCATGTCTAATATTACTGATTGGATGCAGCAGGACCAAGAAAGCTATTGATAATGGACATTTAAAAGACCATTTATTGACTCAAAGTTGCAATAGCCACACACAGAGCTCTATCCAGGTGATGCAAAATGGCCTGCTGAGAACTGGGCCAGCTTCTCCAAAGTTTGCAGGACTAAAATTACTCCAGTTCACTTCTAAGATGTCAGACTGGCATAACTCCATTGCTGGCAAAATGTTGTCTACATACTTTGTGAGGGATTTAAATAAAGCCCTAATCACACCAACCTGTGTCAAGCAGCTGTCTGAAATGTTTTTCCACACCCCAGAAATGACCTTCAAAGGCCCCAATGTTCTGGTCCAACATCACCCACACACAACTCTCTTACAGCAACCCAGCTCTGACATGTAGCAATTCTCAGCAGTCCAGACAGAAGATGCCCACAAACCTGTCAGTACACTTTGATCATCCTGCTTTTCCAGTATCCAGTCCTTTGCTACACACACACACACACACACACACATGGATGTGGTTTATACCTTGGTGTAGAGAATGATTATAGGTATTGGAAAAGCTCCATTTAAAAAGGATATAAAAAGTAGTATAGAAATAAATAAGAGGGTTGTAGTTACAATTATTTATGTTCTAGACAAGGAAGGTTTGAAACAAACAGGAATGATCCAAAATTTGAAGCAACTATTCTCCATCCCCCTCCGCAGCAGCTTTGTTCATCTGAAAAAGCCATAGTTTCACCATATAAATGGGCTTAAATTATTTGTTTATTTATTTGATTTATACCCCACCCTCCCTGCCGGAGCAGACTCAGAGCAGCTTACATAAAATACAGTAGCTAAAACAACAATATAAATAATAGCTTAAAAGCTTAAAAATCAACAACATAAGGTGCTAGTGAACAATGCAAGTGGCAATGGCGAAGGTAGTGTGGCATCAACATGCTAGTAAATGCAGTTGGTAATTGATTTTAAAGTCAGCAAAGCTCAGGCTGTCGGTGGTGGTATTGGGCACAGGGCCTTGATGTATTGGGTGCGGCTCCCTAACTAAAGGCCTGGTGGAAGAGCTCCATCTTGCAGGTCCTGCAGAACTGTAAAAGGTCCCACAGGGCCCTGAGGTCTTCTGGAAGCTCGTTCCACCAGCATGGAGCCACTACTGAGAAGGATGGATTCATGGTTGGTTGAAAAATCGTACCCAACGAGTGCTCGTAAATGGCTCTGCATCTATGTGAAGGGAAGTCTCGAGTGGAGTGCCGCCAGGGCTCTTTTTGTAGCAGGAACTCCTTTGCAAATGAGTACCTGCTACAAAAAGAGCCCTGAGTGCCGCAGGGCTTGGTCCTAGGCCCGGTGTTGTTCAATGTTTTTATAAATGACCTTGAGGAAGACATAGAGGGGATGCTTATCAAATTTGCAGATGACACAAAGTTAGGTGGGATTGCTAATTCTGAAGAAGACAGAGTCAGGATTCAAAATGATGTAGATAGGCTGGAACAGTGGGCTGAGACAAATAAAATGAATTTCAATAGAGATAAATGCAAAGTCCTACACTTAGGTACAAAAGAATAGGAGGGACTTGGCTTGACAGCAGCACATGTGAAAGGGATCTAGGTGTTCTGGTTGATCACAAGCTAAACATGAGCCTGCAGTGCGATGTGAGGTTGTAGTTCCGCTCTATTCTGCTGTGGTCAGGCCTCACCTGGAGTCCCGTGTCCAGTTTTGGGCACCACATTGTAGGAAGGACGTTGACAAGCTCGAGCGTGTTCAGAAGAGGGCAACCAGGATGGTGAGAGGGTTGGAATCCAAGTCTTATGAGGAAAGGCTGAAAGAGTTGGGTATGTTTAGCCTGGGAAAGAGAAGGCTTAGAGGGGACACGATTGCAGTGTTCAAGTATTTGAAGGGCTGTCATGTAGAAGATGGAGCAGATCTATTCTCTGTTGTTCCAGATTGCAAGACTAGATCTAATGGGTGGAAATTACAAGGGAGTTGTTACCGGCTAAATATCAGGAGAAACTTCCTAACTGTAAGAGTGGTTGAGCAGTGGAACAGTCTGCCTCAGGGGGTGGTGGATGCTCCTTCGCTGGACGTTTTCAAGTGGAGGCTGGATGACTATCTTTTGGGTATGTTGTAGGTGTTATGTATTCAGATAGATTGTATTACATGGGTAGGTAACAGTAGGTATGTAGGGCTATCTTTCGGTATACTCCTGCAGAGTGCAGGGGGTTGGACTAGATGACCTGCAAGGTCCCTTCCAACTCTAACATTCTATGATTCTATAAGGCTCTGGCCCTAATTGATACCAGCCTGACATCTTTAGGGCCTGGAAGGGCCAGACAGTTTTGGGATCCTGATCGCAATGCTGTCTGGGGAACATGTGGGGAAAGGTGGTCCTTCAGGTAGGTAGGCCCGTGACCATAAAGGGCTTTAAAGGTAAGCCCCAGCACCTTGAAGCGAATCTGGTATGCTATAGGCAGCCAGTACAGTGCTTTTAGCACAGGCTGGATGTGGTCCTGCATGGGGAGACCCAACAACAGCCTAGCTGCTGCATTCATCACCAGCTGAAGCCTCCAGATTTGAGACAAGGGCAGCCCCACGTAGAAAGTGTTACAGTAGTCTAGCCTCGAGGTCACCATTGCATGGATCACTGTTGCCAAGTCATTGCGTTTGAGGAAGGGAACTAGCTGCTTGATCAGCTGAAGATGATAAAAGACTGACTTAGCAGTGGCTGCTACCTGGGCCTCCATCATTAGGAAGGCATCCATAGGGCCGGCCCCAGGTTTTTTTACACACTAGGTGAGGCTACCTTGTGGCGCCCCGCCCCCAGGCAAGGCTACCTTGTGGTGCCCCCCCCCCTGTGTGCAATACTGCAAAAGAAATCCCTGCAATACTGCAAAAGATATCGCAGGCTGGGCTGGGCAGCGAGGGCGGCTGCTCTCTGCTGAGATCCGCCGCCGCCTAATGACAGAGTGGGCGGCTCCCGCTCCTGGCCAATCCCAGCTAACTCACTCACCCACCCAGGCTCCATGGCGGTGGAAGACCACTTGCCGGTTCTCTCAACCCGTGCATGCGCATTCTGTCATCAGGTGGGGGGCGCTCTCTGAGGAAAGAAGCAGGTCTGACAGGGAGCAGCCTCACAGCACCTGCCTGCCTCCTCCACCAGCCGGAATGCAGCCTTTGCCACGCCCCCCTTCCCCTCCGTCTCACCCTGCCCCTCACGCCAGAGAGGCACACGTGAGACATCAGGAGGTGAGTCCCCTTCGACGGTTAAGGAAGCGTGCTCACAGGTTTCATTGGGTTGGGAGGGGAGCACGCTGGTGCGACGGCACACAGGGTTGCTGACATCAGTCTGTGTGTTCTTCCCTCGTGTAAAGTACACTTCAGTGTTCCACAGTGAAGGAGACTCAGGGCGCGAGGTGAGGGAAGGGAGCGGAAGGCAGGCCGGCAGGCAGGCCACAGTGGTGCCCTCGTCTAGCCAGCATCCTAGGCGATGATCTAACATTTGTCAATGATGGGCCAGCCCTGGGCATCCAAGAGCACTCCCAAACTCCTAGCCTCCAATGCTGGCACCAACAGTACACTGTCGAAAATTGGGAGTGGGATCCCTACCCCCAGGCCACCCCGACTCAAGAACAGGACCTTCATCTTTGTCGGATTCAATTTCAATTGGCTAATTCTAAGCCAACTAGCCACAGCCTGCAATGCCAGGTGCAGATCTCCCAGACTACAGTCAGACTGGCTGCCCAACAACAGATAGAGCTGCGTGTCATCTGCATACTGATGACATCCCAGCCCATGCCTCCAGGCAATCTAGGCAAGGGTGCGCATATAGATGTTAATTAACATTGATGAAAGTATTGCCCCTTGGGGCATACCGCAAACAAGTGGATGCCTTCAGGACATCTGTTCCCCTAGCGCCACCCTTTGTCCCCGACCCTGAAGAAACGAGGAAAGCCATTGCAAGGCAGACTCCTGAATCCTGGTGTCAGCAAGACGATTCTGTTGAACGCCACCGAAAGGTCTAACAACAACAACACTGCTGAATCACCCCAATCCAGATGCCTCTGAAGGTCATCCATGAGGGCGACCAGTGCTGTCTCCATCCCGTGGCCTGGTTGGAAGCCAGAATGGAAGGGATCTAATATGGAAGAGTGACAACTGCTCGGAAACAAGCTTCTTTTTTTGTGACTTCCACCTTGTGGAAGGGTCTTGTTACCCAAACGGGACCCAGAGAAGAAGAAACTAGCTTTAAAAAGGCTTCCAGAAAGGAATAACATGAGACCTTTGTAACAGTGTAGATCTCAGTAATGGTATCCCAAAATAAAATTATGACGAAAGAGAGAGTGATTGTAAACTCAAACAAATAATTTTATTATATACAAAATAAAATAAAACAAGAATGTAAAGAACCTACACTGGGCACCTGAGAACAAATTCCCTAAGTAACCACACACAGACACGCACACACACCTACAAGAGGCACACTTATAAAAGGTAGGAGGCAGAAAATTGGAAAGTTTTAGGGAAGAGACATATGACCTGAAATTCTAGGGTTGAGGTCTGGAGAGGTCCAGAAGCAAACACAGCTGAGGTCCAAGGAACAGAGCAAGGAGGCAAGCAAGAAGAAAACCCTGCACAGTGCAGTGGGGTTGCAGGAAACCAAAATTCTGACCAGCAGAAATCTGGATCAGGGATTCGAGGAACAATTTGCAATGGCATGGGGTCCCTCTTTTATGGACAGAAAATCCCCAGGGTAGGTGGGATTTGGGTCTTGACTTTGGGTTGGGTCAAGTTTAAAAGTTTGAATGTCACTAACTGGTTTAAATTTAACTGCTTTCAAACTTTGGTGAGAAAAATACCTTTGATGAGGGTATTGTGAGACAAATTTGCATGAGCACAAATAGCCTGGGTGAGGCAAGATAATTAACATACTTTAATAAGGTTGAAGTGAGCCAGATCTTCTTCTTCTTCTTTTTGTACTTAGGTTTTTTATTGAGTATATCTATGAGTCCATGATCACACATTCATTATCCATCTTATTGATATACTCATTTTCCATTTTTAACAATCATAATAACCAAACAAAATTTTAAAACAATTCACCTGAGGTTACTATTCCAACAGCCTGAAATTTTTATTCTCATTTAATCCCTCTTCTTTTCATATGCCCCTATCTTACCCATTTATGATTCCCGTCCAACTTTCCCATAGCTTATAGTTAATCATAATACAACTCATAATCTACAGTTCATTTCTACCTCAATCACTACTTTTTTTCTCCATCTTCTTCTGTACCTGAGAAGAAAAGTTGAAAGGGTTGCCTCCAATTATGGGTGAGAACAACTCTACAGCGAGAGATGAACCTCCTCTCTCCCTGTATTCGGAGGTCTTGGGGGGGGCACACTCTTCATCTACTTGCTATACCCTATTATAACACTAAAGACTCTAACCCTCTAATCAAACAATTCACACGGATAACTATTCTTAAACATGTTTAGAGTTCAAGTCTACTCTTATACTAATAAATCTTACTTTCAATTGTTTTCCCCTACTTACACCATAGCCTAACTATCCACACCAGAGTATATTGTTCCCTTCACACACCTCCTTCGTTCAATTTAGTAACAGCCTCGATAGGTTTTTTACCTGTCATCAGAAACTAGACAAACGTACTTCATCTGTGAAAGCGACGGGAAAGAAAGCTGAATCTGCCCTTCAAATCGCTAGAAAAGCAGCTGATGATTTGTCGGAGATACAAGAGTTTGAGAAGTGGAGATGTTGTGGGGCTGGCCCTTTAAGGAA
This sequence comes from Gekko japonicus, assembly GCF_001447785.1. Lineage (NCBI taxonomy): Eukaryota > Metazoa > Chordata > Lepidosauria > Squamata > Gekkonidae > Gekko > Gekko japonicus. Next base: position 344,629 of record NW_015173148.1, on the reverse strand, counting down.
GGGGATGGAGCCCCGAATAGCCCCACTATAGCTATGGGTGAGTCCATAGCCCCTACCCATGTCACTGCTGATTCACGGGTCCAGTGACAGCTTGGGAGAGGGGGAGAAACAGCCCTGGAAAGGGGAATCACCCCTTTATGTGGTTTTTGGAAGCCATTTCAGTGATCCCTTTTGCCCCCCCCCCCAATTTGGAAGTGGGGGGAGGAGCGAAAGGGCTTGCTGAAATGCTGAAAATGTTTGTAAAAGCCATTTAAAGGGTACCAGTTATCAAAACAGAAGTAAACAAGATATGTTGCCAAGTAATGATTGCTTTCTGCGCTTAAGTATTTTTAAAAAAAAAAAAACCTCAAAAGCAACAAGGCAAGAGGGTTTTTTTCTCAATAAGAAAAAAATTGTGTTTACAGTTCTCTGCATTGTTCAGTATGTATATATATATATGTGTGTGTGTATACAAAGAGATTTTTAAAAAGTCTTCACCAGAACAAGAAGAGACTTCTTAGTTTCTGCCCACATCTACCAGCACCTGCCACAAATTGTCCAATGATTGATCTTCCTTCTCAAATTTCTAAATCATTTTTTTTCTTTGGCTATGCAAAATTGCTGAACACATGCAAGTGAAACAAAAAGGCTGCAAAGATACATCTATAAACAAGAGAAAGTGAATAGATGTTCTAGAATTCTATCATAAAATAATTCCTATGTAAGTGGTAAGAATATGTAATAATTCCAGCAAATTCTATGATGGAAAAATATATATGCAAAATAAGTAAATTGGCTTGGGCATTTAACTTTGTTACCACACCAAAAATATTTTGTAAGAGCTTTAGATGCTTTTGTGATCACACTATAACACTAAAATGAGAGCACTGAAAGTAGTAGTAGAAGAAGAAGAGATTGGATTTATACCCTGCCCTTCACTACCCAAAGGTGTCTCAGAGCGGCTTACAAACTCCTTTCCCTTCCCCTCCCCACACAGACACCCTGTGAGGCAGGTGGGGCTGAGAGAGCTCTTGACAGAAACTGCTCTTTTTCAAGAACAGCTCTTATCAGAGCTACTGCTTGCCCAAGGTCATCCAGCCAGGTGCAAGTGGAGGAGTGGGGAATCAAACCCGGCTCTCCCAGATTAGAGTCCGCGCGCGCACAGAGAAACAGGAATTTTGTAAACACTGATGGGCAATAGCTGCTAAGGAGTAGGATCTGTGATCAGATTCCTGAAGCAAAAGGGCTGTTCAGAAAGTGTATTTTAGCTTTTCCATTTTGTATCCTGGAGTCAGGAGGGCAGAGAAAGCCCTGTATCCCCCTGCTTTCCTGTTTCCCAGAAGGCAAACCTAAAAATCAAGATGCATCCCTCTCTCTTGATGTGGAACACCCAGTCTAAAAAGATACTGTGACAGGTTCCAAGGGGCATTTGATTTGGTGGAAGCTGCTGAAAGTAAATCTTGACGTTCCAGACCTGCCTTCTACCTTCATATCACACCATGTGCTTTACTGTAATTTATATGTATAGTGCCAAAAGGTTTATAAAAAGATAAAATAAAATGGATAAAAGTTTATAAAAGACAAGATGAGCAGGTCTTTCCCAAATATGCTTATAAATTAAAACGTACAATTCAGTCCTAAAGGGGTTGTTGTTGTTGTTGTGGTTTTGCTGTTCTTCTAAATAATTTTTTTTGTGCACAGCTAGATATCTATATGTGTAAAAGGTGCAGTCCTAGGCACACTTTTGTGGGAGTGACCCATGTTAAGTATACTGGGATTTACTTCTGAATAAAGATACATTGGATTGCAGTGCAAGTGTCCTAATTTGCCATCACTCTATTTAGCATGATCCGTAGAGAAAGATATTTAGTTTTAAACTACTAAGATCCAGCACAGTGGTGGGAGAATGCTGATTTCCAGAGGAGAATGCCCTCCTCTGCAGCCTTATGGAGATTTGCTTTTTTGTTTCTGCAGTGGCTTGCCATTCCCTGAGGAGAATGAATGACCCCTTTCCCACCCCTTCGCTCTTCATACCACAAGGCGTTTAATTCATAACTGCACATCACCGAGTCATCAAGGGGAAAAGAGCAAGGGTGCTTTTGGAAAGTCCCTGCTGTAAAAGAAACAAAGAGAGAGAGAAATGTTCACTCATTCTTAAAAAATGATTAATTATCTGCCTTGTCCGAGTGTAAAATACCTCACTAGTGCTGTAGTCAGGGCTGAGTTATAGAGTGAGAGCTCTCTGAAAGCTCCACTCCTCAAGATTACTCACTGTGTGTTGTAAACTGAAAATTAAAAATTGCATGCTGGGAAAGAAGTAAGAGACAAGAACTATACAAGACAGCTTTTGTCAAATGGTTGGGGGGGGTGTCAGAGGTTAGAAGTTTTTGTGGCCTGTGCCAGTCTAAAATAACAAGATTAAGGTGCGCCATGAAAATAGACGGTGATGGCTTGGGGTGGGGGTGAGGATATTTCTCCTTGCCACTCTCCCCTTCAGTCTTTTGGTTAAAAGCTGAAGGTGAATGGGCAAAACTGCCAAAATGAAAACAATAGGTGAACATATCACAAGGGTCACTATCCCCACTGAAGTCCCTCTGCTCCCCAAACCCCACCATCCCCAGGTACCACCCCAAATCTCCAGGAAATTCCCAAACTGAAGTTGGCAGTCCTGGAGATATTTGAATAGGGCTCCCTCACATCTCACCATGGCAAAAGCCAGGCTCCTGCCACATAAGCTTTCCACATTCAAGGATTCTGAAGTCTGCTGTTCTGAGAGAGGGTTGTTAACATAGACTTTTAAATTTGATTTTAAGTGACATGGGGTAAGGATTTCACACTATAACCTGTCGTGAACTTTAGGGACTGGGCGGGCTAAGAATCAAAACATAGACATTTGGCAATGACGGAAGAAAATTTTCAAAGAATGGCCTTGCAATCACAGAAGGAGAAACTTTGGGAAGTCCTTGCTCAAAGTTGCAAGAGGGGGAAAAAGGGTGTATGCCACCAACTATCCAAGAGAACACAGGCATCCAATCTTGTTGTTTTAATACTGTCAAGAGCTACCACCTACATTCTAAGCCAGGCATCCTGAAATGTCGATCTCTAGGTGCCTGACCTCCTCCGCCCTTCAGAAGCATGCTGGGACAGACTGCCCCCGGCTCCCTCCTAAGCCTATCACATGCAAACTGCAGTAACGCCAGCAGCAGCCACCTCACCAATTCTTGGCTCTCCAAATAAGATTAAAGTCATAAAACTGCCAGGCCTTTGCAGGTCATAACATTACAATTAAATCAGGCTTTTCTCAGAGGGTGTTTTTGTTCCCCATTTCCAAACAGAAAAACTACAGATTCTAGGGAACAGGCCGAATTAGCTAGCTTAATTGTGTTATGCCTTCCCCACATCCCCATGCAGTGAGACGTTCCAGGGGCAGCATGTACCTGGGTAGGTTTCCTTTCAAAGGGTGTGCACTGGAGATTTATAGCATTATTGTGATATTAGCTTTATTTACAAATTACAAGCAGATTACAGATGCAGGAAAAGTAGCAATCCTATATGGTAGTAATTGGCTAGCCAAGGAAGGAAGGAAGGAAGGAAGGAAGGAAGGAAGGAAGGAAGGAAGGAAGGAAACTCTGCAACCCCCTCCCCCCCCCCAATTTTCAGCTTCCTGCCTTTGTCAACTTCAGAACTATTTTTGCTGCCATCTCCATTCAGGTGGGAGGATTCCCTTCACCAAGCTTGGATGGGAACAGAGCCATTTCCTAAGAATTAGTGCCCTTTGAGGAAACATCCAGTCCTTAATAGTATTTGTCATAGACCCTCGTTACCACCAGACATGCTACTTTAAGCCAAGGCAATAGATGTGACAGAGACCACAGAGATGCTGCCACCATTTAAAAGCAATTTAAAATGTCATAAGGGCATGATCCTGATTGGGAGCCACAGTGCAGCAGACAGAGGTGCTCTTAATTTCCACCGCCCATGTCCCTTCTCAAGAGCCAAAACAGCCACAGGTTGTGGTTGGCCACTTTGGCACTTGAAAAGGAGGGGTTTGCTGGGGGGGGGGGACAAGGGCATCTCAGCCCATTGCACTGCAGCCCTATCAGGTTGGGCCCTCCCAGCATTTTAAAAATATTTTAAAATGGCAGTGGCAGCCCTGTGGTGGACATGAGGACACTGTCACATCTAGTTTGGACCATAGTAACCAAACCCACAGCAATGCATCCATTTAGAGATAGGCAGCATTGGAGTTTCTAACTGCTGGTTTAAGGAATATCCAACATCTGGTAGAAACTGATCTCTGTAGTCTGGAGATGAGCTGTCATTAGTACACTGATGATACCCAGCTCTATCTGCTGATGGATGGATGGCCAGTTAGACTCCACCCCATAGCCAGGGCATTACAGGCCATGATGGATTGGCTTAAACAGACCCAACTGCAACTCAATCCAACGAATACAGAGCTCCTGTACCTGGGTTGTGGGGATTTGGGATTGGGAATCTGGCTCCCAATTCTCAGTGGGGCGCCTTTGGTGCCAGTGCTGACGGTGAAAAGTCATGGGTTATCTTGGATCCCTCCATTTCTATGGAAGCTCAGGTTGCCGCCATTGTTAGATCAGCCTTCTATCATCTTCTTCTTTTTTTAATATATTTTTATTTGTTTTTAAATCATAATTAACAACAATGAACATAAAAAGCATTAAACAAGCAACAACAAGAGATAAGGATCAAGTCGCATCAAAAGCTTATTATGTAGCAGTAAAAACAGCTGGTCAAGCAATTGGTTCCCTATCTCACTTCCCAGGACCTAGCTACAGTTATCCATGCAATGGTCATTTCCAGGCTTGATTACTGTAACTCGCTCTACATGGGGCTGGCTGTCCCTGAACTTGACCAGGAAACTGCAGCTGGTGCAGAATGTGGCGGCAACCATGCTGAGGGCAATGCCTGTGCAGGAACACATTCAGCTGGTGCTCCACCAACTGTACTGGCTGCCTATAGAGTACCAGATCCAGTTCAAGGTTCTAGTGGTGACTTTCAAAGCCTTATGTGGCCAAGGACCTGCATATTTCAGGGACCATCTCACCCCATATGTGCTCTGCAGAGCCTTGCGCTCAACTGATCAACATCTTGTGGTTTTCCCTGGTCCGAAGGACATCTGGTCAGCCTCGACTAGGACCAGGGCCTTTTCAGCACTGGCCCCAGCTTGGTGGAACAAACTCCCATTTGAGATCAGGGCCCTGCAGGACCTGTTACAGTTCTGTAGGGCCTGCAAAATTGAGCTGTTCCGTTGGGCTTTTAGTTGAGGCAGCGAGCGTCCAAATTCCATTCTTGGCCTCCCCTGCTGACAGCCCGAGCCTAGTGGTCAGTGTAAGGATGCCAGACCCCAGGTGGGGATGGGGGATCCCCCAATTTTGGGGGCTCCCCAGATGCCAGCCAGCTGCCCCAACCATCTTCCATGGCCCCGCTTAAAAAGAGCGTGCGCTGTGAGCACCTGCCCTGCATGCGGTGAATTCATGGTTTGCAAGGCAGGCATGCACAGCACCCACTTCCCCCCCAACCATTTAAAGAGGAGGTTCCCTTTAAATGGTTGGGGGAAAGTGGGAGGCATGCACACGCAGTGCTGCATCCCTGACACAGTGACGTCACTGCATGATGTCATCACGTCGGGGACGGCCCTGCCCCCGCCCGAAATGCCCCCCAATCCCCCCACTGGGGAGAAGATAGGACCTGGCAATGCTAGGTCAGTGGCTTGATACCCCTCAACACCATTCAGAGGGTTTCCATCTGAGCACCGCTATCGAGGTAACTCTCACTCTGGTTTATGTATGAAACTTTGAAGTTTTAAAATTTAATTGTTTGAGCTTTACATATTGCTTCTCTGTCACGATATTTTGTGTGACCTTGTAAGCCACCTTGAGCCTGCTTGTTGGGAGAGCGGGATATAAATTAAAGAAATAAAATAAAATAAATAAAATAATAATTCTGGGGGATCCCCAGGTCCCACCTGGAGGCTGGCATCCATACTGATGCCTCTTCCTTAGTCCTGTGAGAGAACAGTTCCACATGCGCAGCAAGTAAGCAGGTGAAATATATCTCACTGTGCACTTCTGTACACTTGCATTGTCAATATAGAAGAATAAGAAACTTCATTCTTCAAGAAATAAAAATATTTCAGGAGCACCGGATTTCAGCTGGGGATGTGTATGTAGAGATTTTCAGCCAGATGCAATGACCTACCTTGGATGTAGTCAAACCTAAATTGCAAACAAGCAAACCACCACCACAACAAAAGGTATGTTTTAAGAGCAGCTGGTGTTAATTTTTATATATTTATAACAAGGCAGACAGTCACCTTTTGGTCTTTTGGAATGCATTCGTCACATAGCCCCATTTAATCATTCATAACAACAATGCCTTAGAAACAGCCAAATGGTCAGAGATATGAGTACTCGAAGAATAATTGCCTGTGATCTAAATGACTTCCCCAGCTCTCTTCAGCACATTACAGATCAACACAGTCTTCTGTAAAGATGTGAACATGGAACAGTTCCATAACAGGAATAATAACAAGGATCAATACACAGAAAAAGCACTCACAGCAGCAATACGGGAAATAAAACAACAGATCGGATTGCAAAGGTGGAGTTCAAAGTTCATTGTACAAAAATCATGCCTTTGACATTCTAGAGAACGCTGCTTGAACACTGACAGTAGACAAAATCAACCTAGACCGATTTCCCACAAGTAGCTGCACCGTCCTCACTCTTCCCTTCCCCCGATTGTATTCCTCAATTTCCCATTACTTGCTGCGTGGCCACATTTTGACCTGCAGCATCTCCCAATTTTCCCCACATCTTCTCGATCTCAAAAAACAAGGATCTAGAAGACACGGGGGAAATCGGGAGGTTGCTGAGAGTCAAAATGTGGCCGCGCAGCAAGTAGCGGGAAATTGACGAATACAATCGGGGGGAAAGGGAAGAGCAAGGGTAGCACAGCTGCTTGTGGGAAATCTGTCCTAGAATTACAACCCTTTCCACGTGAGCTTTTTGATTGACATCTTTGATGATAAAAACAGTTCTCAACTTACTTTTCTTTGTTTTTTTGTAATACTTGCATAAGCCATGCCATTTTATTTTAACATAGTATTTTATTTCCTTTAAAAGGTTTAACATTTAGGGCCTACAGAGAGAAAGTCACAGACCATAGGCAGTTAGTCAAGAGCCCCACCTCCTCAGTCAGTCTGGCCTGCAACAGGGGAGAGAAGGCCTAGAGCTTGACGGAGGGAACTGCTAATTTCTTTGCAGGCCCTGTTGTGCAGTGAGAGCTTCAAATGAACAAGCATTGTTAGAAAGGTTCCTATCACCTACGTTCAGATTGGCCACTCTTGCAGAGCAGGCCAATCAGGTAACAGAAGTGTAAGTGAGACCATGCAAATGAAGGCTCCTGGCTACTATGTTCTTATTGGTTTATTTGTATTTTGTAGGTGTGTTTGGGACTGGGTTTTTTTTATATAGTTGTGGCTCGCTGCACGTGTTGATGCTCTTAAACATTCCAATAAAGAGCTATGCTGAAACTGTTATGTATTGAGCCTAAGCCATCCCTGAATGTGGACCTTGAACTGGGTGAGCTTGCTCCTCAAGAACAATAGCTGACCAGGATTCTGGAATTGACCTATAGATAAGCAGTGTAATGTACCAGGAACCAGGCCATAAGAAATTCCATTACTACCTCTATAGACAGCCATTCACCATCATTACGGACCCCTGCTTGGTCTGCTGGCTCCAGATTGCCAGACCCCCTAGATGCTCTCACCTCGCATGCTGCGCTAGTCAATCTTCCTGGCAGGATACCAATACTTCCTCCTCCACCACCCAGGAAAGACAATGAGACATGCCGATGCCTTTCCACTCCTGTGATCCTGACCCTGCTCCCGTGCACCAGATCCTGCTCATGGAGGAACTTCCTGACATCCCTCTGCAGGTAACGGATGTGTCCCGCCACACTGCGAAGGACCGCCTCCTCTCCCGTGTTTTGGACTGGGTGGGGAACGGCTGGCCCACCAGCCAGGTGGGCCCAGAATTTGCAGCTTTCTTCTCCTGCTGGGACAAGTTATCAGCCCACAAGGGAGGCCTACTGTGGGGGAGCCAGGTGGTGGTGCCCACTCCTTTGCACCAGCAAGTGCTATCGGCTCTGCATGAGACGCATCCCAGAATTGTGCGGATGAAAGTGCTGGCCCAGAGTTACGTATGGTGGCCAGGCATGGTCAGCGAGATAGAGGCCTGGGTCAAGCACTGCCAGGCCTGCCAAGAAACCCAACCGGAACCACCCAGGGCACCAGTGGTTCACCTGCAACCCATGGTCCCAAGTACACTTGGACTTTGCTGGCCCCTTCCAAGGGCAAATATTCTTCATTTTGGTGGACTCGTACACCAAGTGGCTGGAGGTAGTGCCTGTCGCCTTCACCTCCTCCAAAGCAGTGATCCAGGCCCTCAGATGTATCTTCAAAACACACGGCCTGCCCGACATGGTAGTGACAGAGAACGGGACAGCCTTCACCTTGGAGGAATTCCAAGAATTTATGGGCCGCTACCTCATCCGGCACATCCACTCTGCTCCCTTCCACCCAGCTACCAATGGACAAGCAGAGAGGATGGTGTGGACCATGAAGGAGTCACTCTGGCGGATCATCCATGGAGACTGGGACCATAGACTCACAGCCTTCCTTTTCACCCACCGGGTGACCCCGAGCACCACCACTGGCCACAGCCCAGCAGAACTCCTCATGGGCAGTCACCTAACCACCTGACTGGACAGACTACACCCAGATTGAGCCCCTGAGCATCACCAGGCAACAGAGAACCAGGAAGTGCCCAGAGGATTTCCTCCCAGCAACTCCATCTATGCAAGGAACTCTTCCAGCGGGCCTGCCTGGGTTCCTGCCAAAGTCATCAGAGTTACTGAGCCTCTGTCATACGAGGTATTGACCAACAACGGTCAGGTTCTCCATAGACACATAGACCAGCTCTGCCGCCGTCTACTTCCAGCTGGCCCAAAGTCACCATCAGCAGCAGTGGAAGACTACGAGGAAGAACTGCTGCGACCGCAGGAGCCAGAGACTGAAAATGAGTTTCAGCCCGACAGCGCACAGCCCGACCGCCAGGGGGGCGAAACACCAGACCATTCAACCATGGACTCTCCAAACATAACGCCAGCCCCACAGCCTTCCACCAGCACCGCACCAGCAATGGCTGGCTCAGATCCTATAACCACAACCCCTCAGCCAGAGCCACGACATTCAAAGTGAGTACATCGCCAACCAGCATACCTAAGAGACTATGTCTGTTAAGGTGTTTTGGAACTTAGGGAGGAGGGGTGTTATGTATTGAGTCTAAGCCATCCCTGAATGTGGACCTTGAACTGGGTGAGCTTGCTCCCCAAGAACAATAGCTGACCAGGATCCTGGAAGGGACCTATAGATAAGCAGTGTAATGTAAATAGCCTATCCTTGGGAGTGGGTATGTGGGGGGTGTGGTGTTTGCATGCTTTATAAGCAGGGCTCAAACCCTGCTGGGTGTCCTCATTGTGTTCCTGAAATCACTAAATAAACTAGACCTGATCACTGCAATGCATCCAGAACCCAGTATTTAAGAGAAACCATTATAGTCTCATGAACCCACTACTTAACAGGCCCAAACCAGAAAAATAAAGCATCAAGAACAGCAGCGGGAGCGATTGAAGAGCACACAGGGAAAGAAGCAGTCCTGTGTTTCTTTAAGTCAACATTTTGGATTTTCTCTTTTCCTTGTGTTACTGGGCACTGTTTGCTAGGATTTGCCTTTGATAAGAGCGCCCTTTCTGAAGGGAAGCCCCAGCCTTGACTAACCTGGGGCCGCATTTGCAATGCGGAGGCAAGTGAAGAAGGCTAGTGGATGGTTCCTGTTGGCTGTGCGGAGGTTCGCTTAGGGGCATGGTCTAGGGTTGCCAGGTCTGAGTTGGACAATACCTGGAGACTTTGGGGGTGGCTCCAGGAGAGGATGGGGTTTGGGGAGGGGAGGGGCCTCAGCATGGTAGAGTGTCATAGAGTCCACCCTTCAAAGCAGCCCTTTTCTCTGTCAGCTGGAGATCAGTTGTAAAAGCAGGAGATCTCCACACCCCACCTGGAGGATGGCAACCCTAGCATGGTCCCATGGCAGCTCTCAGCCAGCTCGCTCATCTGCCATCAGCTGGCTGGCAGCAGTGGGTGGAGCTCCAGGCATTCTCAAGGCTGACTCCTTGCCTGGGACTGCCCTTCTCCATTTTCTTGGCTATTCACCGGTGCTGCAGAGGTCCAAGACAGACCAGGAGGTTGCGGGTGTCAGATTACCTTGAGGTGATGGCCAAATACATGTCAGTCAGGCCTCATGCCCTGGGCACCTTCCTCATTCACTCCAACAGGACTGGTTTTTCAAGGTTCCAGTTCATCAGTGTTATGAACTCCTGCATCACAGCCCTGGGTCTCCCCCCACTTCCCTACAGCATTCACTCCTGGCATATCGGGGCCACCATGTTGTCTGTTGGCTTGGGACTCTCCACAGATAAAAATTGGACCCTCAGCTATGGGTGTTCTTGGGCTTCCAGGGCCTACATCCACCCCCAGTTTAGCTAAGCTTCTAACACTTCCATTTTCCAGCGCAAGAACGTTTGGGTTGTCAGGTACAGCATTGACTTCTGGGCAGGGAACTATATGGAATCTTCAAGGTGGGGGGACTCCCTGGTATTTAGTGACCACCTTCAGATCTCCTGGATGGGACAGAGAGGAATGCGATGGACCACTCTCCTATCTACCATTGCTCAAGTTTTTCACCTTGGCCTGCCAAACTCAATAGTTATTCAGCTCGGTTATGAATGACCTACCAGCCCAAAAGGGGGCTGTGCTGGCACCCTCTGTTACCATGAACTTGCAGATCCTTGTGGCCAGGTTCCCAAACATGACACTACTGTGGTCTGAACAGTTGGAAAGTCGTGAGTGATGGGGGACATCTCGCTGGATGGGTGGACTTGGCTGAGCATAAAGTTAACAAGGCAGCAGGGTGGTTCACTGAAACTGTGGGGGGAGGGGCTGATGGGTTCTCAGAGTGGGGCATGGACATTTGCCTGCATGGTCTGCGAAATGGGTTGCTCTGCTTGATGCAGGCATAGGAGCACTGTCAGGAGCTGGGGTGGTCACCCCACTTTTGTGGCGGTTTGGGGTGAATCCTTTTTGGGGGAGATGGTGCCTGCATGCCTACCTCCTGCGCTGGGGACTCCCTTAAGGAGTCTTGGGGGTGGAACCATTCAGTGGCATGCTTGGGGCTATCAGCTGGTTCACATGTGCAAGGGAATAATTCAGTGGCTGGCGCCCAGGTTGATCCTAAGGTTTGCCAAACCACAGTTTTCCCCCAACAGGCAGGATGGGGGAATGGGTTCATCAGGTGGCAGGTGGGTCACCTGATACAGGATCCACCCCATGCAGTTCCAATGCTCCTGTGGTTGTATTCAATAAAAGCCGTGGCCTAATTCTTTCCTAAATTGGTGGTGTTGTGTTCCTTCCTCACCCTCGCCCCCAGCACTTGGGCTTGAAACTGAAGATCATATCTCGGCAAATGTCACTATGTTCATAGCCATTATGATTCAGTTGTACTTGTAGCTGTAAAGTTTCCAGGTTTATAATAAATATTGGTTACTTCAAAAACTATAATACCTTGAATGTTTTCTTTTTGACGCAATTTCATAATTTCTTGCCAAGCTACAAAGGTGCTGTCATTTATTAACTTGAAACCACCCCCCCAATTCTTCAGTTGTCAAAGAGAATCTAGGAGACGGATCGATATAGCCAGGGTTCTGCTGGGTTACATTTGCACGTGTCCCCTTATGCAGAAAGCTGACATGCCTCTCCCACATTACCAACTGAGCATTTAAAAAAAGGAAAAGGTGTTCCCTTTTCCTGCCATATCCAAAGCCACCCCCTGAGATGAGTGAAAAGAACCTTATTAGGGACTATTGAGTCATTTAAGTCATAAGCAAAATGAAATTTGAACATTTGCTTGAAGGACAGTTAGTGCAATCAAGCTGCTCCTTCTGGTTCAATGCACCCAGGTAGTGGTAATCTTACTTTAAAGCCTAACATATCAAGCAAAGTAAAGAATCAACATTTACTCAAGGCTTGTAATAAGTAAAATAAGAGTGTGACAGAATGAGGAGACTAAAGCCCAGCATCTTGACAGGCAACAACTTGCAGGGACTTTAGTCTAGCCCAGTCGATTCTTTCTGCAGTGTCCTCGTTGCTTAGCTGCTAGTACACGGCACAGGGTGCTTCTAAGCCCATTTTAAGCAGTGCGCTCTTCACAACAGCTCAGGAGGGTGGAGAAAAGCGGCTTTTAGAAAATAAACCAAAACAGTCATCAGCAGGCCACACACACAACCTTCCTCTCTTAAACTCAGTTGTTCCTGCCCCTCCCTCCAGATCCAGCACCATTTAAAAATACCACCCCCAAGTTCATCAACCTCTCTATACTCCAGGAATTTCATCTCGAAAATATGAACACAATTAAGTCACCTCTGTTATCAGCTTTGGGATGCATTCTAATACTTGGGGTTTTTTTCCTAAATGAATGTGGCTACTGCCAAACTCAAGCAACAAGGAAATCCAGTTTCTGCCGACTAAATTAAGGCTAGTGACACCGCAGATCTATTACACTGTTGTAATCCTTCCTCCAAAGGTTTCCCCCGCCATCATTTTATCCTCACAGCAATGGAGAGTGACTGGCCCCAGGTCACCCAGTGAGTTTAATGGCAGAGTAGGAATTTGAACTGGGGTCTCCCATGCAATCCTGTACATATTTCATTAGAAGTAAACTATATGTAATTCCATGGGAGGAACCTCAAGTAAATATGCATAAGAGTGGGCTGCATGACTGCAATCTTACCCACTCTACTTGAAAGTACAATCTTATTGAATTTAGTCAGATTTACCTTGAATAAACATGCATAAAATACAGTGGATGTGTCTGTTTCTACTTACATCTTTATTTTGCTTGAAACCAGTGGCTGAGAATTCCATGGGCTTTCCATGATTCCTTGGCTGGTACATTCACAACAGTTACTCTCATTCTATCCCTGACTCCTTTCACAGTCAGGCCCATCTAACGTAGATTGCAATCCCACTGAGAGACCCAGGTTTGAATCTCCACGTCTATCATGGAAGCTTGTTGGATGACTGGGCCAGCTGGCACTGCACACTCTCAGCCTAATCCTCCTCACAGGGGTGTCATGAGGACAAAATGGTGGAGTGAGAACGATGTTAAGCTGCTTTGGGTCCCTGTTAGGAGAAAGCCAGGGTATAAATGAAGTAAGAAAGGAAATAAATAAATCATCCTCTGCCACAAATGGAGCAAGTGTTCAAGGAGGGGGGGGGGGATTTCTGCCATTTCCCCGTTTCACTGCAGCCTTTTGCAGTGCATCATACACAAGTTCTACAAGTCCCCTTGACCTTCTGGAACAGCTTTTCAGGGGTGCATGACCTGTAAGAGAAAGGGGGAAAGATAATGAGGTGAACATTTACCAATCACAGAATCCAACCCCAATGTCTTTTCTTTAGTCTACCATATTTTTTTACATTAAACGTTAAACAGGAAAAAAATAAAGAAGGAACATAATATGGGGGGAAATGGTTGCGATATTAAGGAACAGGAGATACAATTCCAGAATTTGCTGAATCCACAGCCAGAGAAAGAACATGCCATGCAGAATGTGCTCCAGTATTTTTACCTGTCTGCCTGGACTTCGTTTACATCCCTTATTGCTCCCCATGGTGCTGACGACATAATACGCAAAACACTAAAAATGGGCTAACACCTCTTAAAAAGATATTTCCACTTTGTGGTTAGCAATCAGACTTTCTCCTCCCCTTCTCCCTTTCACTTGCTACCAGACCCCCACGACAGAGTCTCTAAGTCCATTTAATTTGAAAAGCCTTATTTAGACTAATTGATAGCAGATGAATGCCAAAGAAAATGCAAAAGGGTATGTACTTAGCATGACTACTCAGAAACAGACACACACACACACACCAGCCCCTACTTTTATTTCACACTTTGAGGCCTACTGCCAAAGGTGGTATTCCTCCAAAAGAAAAAAAAATAAATTAGTGTTAAATTTTTAACAGTTTTTAAACCTCTTTTTAATTGCTTTGCATAAACCTGTCCTAGAATTTTACAACCTTCAATAGTCTAGACCTCCTTGCTGGTTTTCATTAGCCCAAGAGATGTCTGGCACATTAAATTAGAGAAGGAAAGCTTGCGGGAGGTAGAAGGGGAGAAAAAATAATAAACAGTAAATTCTAGAAATGTCTTGCTGTTGCGGGTTCCTGTCTTATATTATGCTGTACAAGACTAGTGAGCACCAAACACAAAACACGGGCAGGCAGCATGCCTCCTGTAACCTTTTCAGGGAAAGTTTCATGTCAGTTTGTAATTGGAGCCCAAATTGGTGGCAGAACCAAACTCTCCACTGTGTAGTAGTCACCAGATCCTTTGAGAGGCATGCCAAATTCCTCATGTGGTCAAGAGGTACAATTCACACACTTTATGGCTGAATCTATGTGATGCTTCCATTCCTATCCCATTCAGTCCTCCACATTGCCTCTCTGCTACCACCATTTGTGTGTGTCTTACTGTTGTGTATCAATCAATCAATCTTTACTGCAGTACCCAAAAAAGCCATAGCAACAATACAAAGTAAAATACAAATGTCCAACAAGATAAAATAAACTTGTCAGGGATGCTCTAGGCTGATCCTTCATTGAGCAGGGGGTTGGACTAGAGGGCCTATATGGTCCCTTCCATCTGTGTGATTCTTTGATTCTAAAATTTGAAAAATAATAAAAACTGAACATTTTTACAGGAAGTATTAACATATAAGTCATCATGAAATATATGTAGGTCAAACATGCTTCGATCAGCATACCCCATCATCTTTTTATCCTTTATTATGGTGGAAGCAAATCTTGCCATTTGAAAAGTAATAAATTTGGCCTTATCTGCCAATAATGTGACTAGTTTCTCCTGATCTAACCTTCCTGGTAAATGGGATATTATGGTCCGCAAATATCTATTACATTCAGCCTCGTATCTTGGACACTGGAATGTGACAGGGGGCAAA